>NW_020955871.1:145971-332629 GCF_003031625.1 Empidonax traillii
AAAAAAACACAAGAAATCAAAATGAAGTTTATATCAGTTTTACATCCATCCCAAACACTCTGTGGCTATGAAACATGACCATGTAGGAGATGGTGCAACTCCATGTCTTGCTCTTGTTACTGCTTTCCATGGGAGATATTCTCCTGCACCCTGTGCCCCAACAGCTCAATTTGATGTGTTCTGCACAACAGACAGGTGTATGTTTGTTGGACAAGAATTAAAAAAATATTGGTCTGCTGGAGCCCAGGCTTGTTTTGAAAGAGTCAGACAAAGCAAATTTTCCCTAAGGTCAAACATTTCCTTCCAAATCACTTCCAGCAAAGGGGTGATGTCAGAAACCCCATGTCAATAATTACCCTTTGAAGGAATGTTTGAAGGAATTTCAGCCCATGGGCTGGAATCTCTCCTCCAGACAAATTGCAAAAGGTAGTTGCAAGTAATGTGGGATTTTTAGGCAGAAGCAACTGTCATCACCCTAAAATCACTAAGGCAATACACAGGGGGCTAAATTGTGGCTTCAGCATGGAAGAGCTGATCTTTATTGAGGGGCAAAAGGTTTAAGGAAACCAGGTGGGCCATACTACACACACTGTGGCCAATGCTGGCTGTCTGCTAATAGATAAGATTTTCAGTCACGCAATAGTTGAACAGAGAAACTGGAAACACTGAAATCTAAATCAAGCGGAAAAAACTCACAGTCTAAAGCTGCTTAACGTCTCTCCAGCTTCAGACAAACTTAATAACTTTGTTAGAAGGGGAAGGTTAAACAAAGTGACACCTCCTGGATGGGCAGAGGATTTTACCACTTCTCCAGCTTGGCCCAGTCCTGCAGATTTCCTTCCCCTTCCTGCTTGTTTTGGGCAGAATGCCTTCTGCTTGCAGTACCTCACCATCAGGTCTAGCCCAAAGGTATATCCCTGCTTTATCAGTTCAGCACCTCTTTTCACATTTCACTTGAAAATGAGCATGCCAGATAAGGAGTAATTTTTTTCCAGACGTCAGGAACTGAATGTGAACACGTCCTTGTAGAGAGAGAGGTGATATTATGTGATGGGAATATTGTGGGACAACTAGAAATGGGCAAAAGTCTTCTTTTAGAGGGCAGTGTTTAACTCTCTGTCAAGAAACTGTAAGTATTTAATGTCTCTGCAGAATTGCCTGCCCTAACTATACCATCCAGAATTCATCAAGATAAATAAAGTCTTTTGAACATTTCAGAAATATGGTCTGTGTGTTGAAGAATGAAATCCAGCTTGGTCCTAGAGTTTGTCCTGTCCAGCTCAAAGGGAGCATCTTCCCTGCCTGCAGCTTCCCCTAAAGGAACTGGTTGCATCTCGCCTCAGGAGTAATCAACTCAGAATTCCTGCCAGTGCAGACAGAAGCGAAGAGGCACCCTTTGTGTTGTAGCCACAAACTCCAAGTTACACACGTGGGGCATTTTCTAGACACAAGGCTTGTTTTCTCATCTCCTTGCCACTACAACTTTTCTCATACAATGGGAACAAAACAAATGCACCCTTTGTTTAAAAGTCCAAGTGTGGTACATGCACATGATTGAATGATTGCTGCCATAGCAGTGGTTTATGACTTACTACATTTAGCCTGGTTCTTTGTAGCTACATTAATATACATTATTCTGCTTCGCATGAGAGTAGGTCTGGTTTTGATTAGGCTTGTAAAAAGCTGTCAGAAAGTCAGACTCGAGCAAATAAGCCCCCGTAGGTTCACTTGGAAAAGCCCATAAAATGTCTGCTGCTCGTTTAAATTAGGCTCAGAAAGAAACACAAACCTGAAGACTGCCAGTGTTTATACATTTGTTTAAGAATTTTTTTTTTCTTGTGGGGCAAAGAAGGCTGTGAGAGGAGTTATTCTGGGAATGAGCCTTGTCAGAGCGCAGCCGTGGGCCTAGACCCTCATTCCTGCATACAAAGCAAAGGAAAAATGGGCTTGTGCAGGCACCCTAAGCTGTAATATAGCCAGTATAAATCCCTCCCTTGAAAACAAAGCCCAGTAGTGCAGGAGCAGCACAACTACTTTGCAGTCATTTCTGAAACCATTAGGTTGTGGCAGTGGCTAGAGTAAGTTCTGAGAATACTTAGATGTATCTTGCTTACTTGCAGTTTTTCTACACATCTCTGAGACTCAGTTGAGAAAATCTGCCTGGGCTGCCACCCAAAAGGTAAGGCAAGATTTCTCATGGAACTTGAGGTCCTTCAGGTTTGGTTCAGGTCTTCCCATGGGGCTGCCACCTCTGGAACATGGTCCCTGTCCTACACTCAGAGGCCCCTATATGCAGTAGCATTTTGCCCTGCTTGGGATGAATATGCCAACCAGCCCCTTTATCTTGTACTTTACTTTTATCTTCTTAAGTACTCACTGGTTTATATATCCATGCTTTAGCTGCCAGGGGTGAGTTCTGCAGCCCCAGCCTAGATGCTGGCATTGCTCTGTCATCTTCAGCTCTAACTCTGTGCTGTCTGAAACACTACTTACAGTTGGGTTTACTTCGGAGGTATTTCCTGAGCCTGCTGCCTCCGTTGTTTCTGAGCCAAGCAGGCTGGCTGCTCCCTATCCCTCTCCCTTTCATGCATGCACGTGAGGATCTTCAGCGCTCCCACACCCATTCACTCACTCTCCATATGAAGTTAATAGGTTCAAAACTTCACGTTGCTCCATCTCATCTGGGTCCCACAGGCTCCAGTGCATCCCTTCCCAAGTGTGAATCCATGCCTCTCCTCCAGAGCCTTCATCCAGGCACTTGCCTGCGTGTTTTCACACACAGCACTGTCTCTCAGGTTTTGGGGTCATATCTCCTAATGCTGGACTGCCATAAATCCAGCATTGCCTCCCAAAGCCTCTGGTTGCATGCTTTTTCCTGGGGGATTCACCCCAGCACTGCACACACGTGCACGCATGTTTTGTCTGCTGCTTCTGCTCGGCGCTTTCCCAACATGCTTTTGGCCTCCCAAGCTGGGACATAGGACAGGCACATCCTCTGAGGTCCCTGAGGGTGCAGAGCCTCCCCCAGGACCTCCACCTGCTGTTAGTCCCTACCTCTCCAGGGAAGAGTGTGCCCCATCCTGCACAAGCATCCTGGCCCCAAGACTGCCTCTCCAGGGGGCACAAAGGACAGCCTTCCTCAGGATTTTCACAACTGCTAATTCTTTAACAGGCTGAGAAATAAGTAGATCTAAGCACAGCTTGGAGGCCCTGCACTCCTGTGTCTTCAACTACTCTGGATCAGCATTTAAGCTTCCAGCAGGGAAATTGGTACGCTGGACCCCAGAGGGAAGGAATTTATCTTTCCTTTCTTTTTTTTTTTCTGTCTCGTCCCCCACTCAAATATTTACAGAGATTCATCTAAGCTACCAGAAAAACATCCCTTGATGCCCACTGCAGGGTCCAGGGGAAAGTTTGGAAGTCTCTCAGTATTGAAACTTTCTATTAATTGTTCTTATCACTGTTAGCAGGAAGCTGGGAAAGCACCTGCCTGCTCAGCAGAGCAAGTAACAGGTGCTGTCCTCATTTCAATCTGAACCCTCCTTCCTACCATACCAGGGTCAGACTGCATTTGGCTGAACACACTCATGCTAATTGTAGAAAGCAGTTAACAGGCACAAAGAATTATGTGTATCTTATCTAGTGCTGGCGTTTTATTAATTGTTCCCAAAGACTGAAGCTTTTCAGACTTTCATTTTAATTAGAAGGAACAGTTGCCAAAAGCAATTTCTCTCAGGCAACTTTCACCATTCGTTGAAGTATTCATTTATCTGATTTTGTTACAAGGACGAGTGAAAAAAATAAATAAACTATCAGAACAGCCCATCTATTCAGGTTCTGGGAAGTCTCCTAGACAGCAGCTGGAGGGGAAGAGTTTGCCTTGTGAAAAACCTTCTGTCCTTGGCCCAGCTGAATCTCCCAAGCAGCTTTGTTCCCTGCATGCACTCTGTGCTTCAGGGAGATAAGGAGGAAGCTACCTTTAAGCCTGTTCAAAAATTAGAGAAAAGTGTAAAATTACCTTCAGGAACATTTAAAGGCCCACTTACATTTCCAGGGGAGACTTTCAGTGTTAAGAGGTAATCTGCCTTTTGATCATATTCCCTCTAATCCTCCCTCCCTGCTTTTATTGCTCATAGGAATTTCTGCATGTAAACACTCCTCCAGATGCCTGGGTTGTTTTTATTTATACTACATGACAGAGCTGTTCAAACTGCACAAAACTCAGGCAGGGATAGCAATTTATGCTGTGCAACAGGAAGGTGGATGGATCCACAGCCATCTCATGGGACTTGGGAAGCACACTGCACCTAGCAGTGATAATGATAAGACTGCATCTGCTTTGCAAACACATCATCTGTGAAATCCAGCCCTGCTGCACATGAAGAGGGAAGAAATTCTCCCCATCTCAAAGATTTTAGTCTGCAAGAGGCAAGGAGCTGTATAGTAGATGAAATACAGAGGAAGAGCCATGGGGTGGCTGTGGGTGCACAGAGATTTAGATACATTAACAGGATCTTTCAGTGGCAGAGGCAGCCCCATACATGTTGACTGCTTGGCTCTTACTGGTTGCATGATTCAGACAAGAAGCAATGGCACCAAATCATCCCTAGCCTGGGGAAAGTCTCACCCAGTGAAGGGAACAGATTTCAAAGCTCTGGATGACCCGGGACTTACAGATAAACAGCACAAATCCAGAAGCATGGCAGAAAATACTTTCACAGGGGTATTTGGTCTTTGACAAGTGCCATACATGTATTGTGGAAATGCCTATTATGGCTCTTGGCAAATTTAAGAGATGGGCAAATATAACTGAGAAAAAAAGTATTTCTCAAGAAATGAGAGCTATGTTATTAATCAATCAAAAATGTAAGGAGTTTGACAACTTATAAATATATTATAATATAATATTATATATTTTCAGTTCTATTTAAAGCTTTTACTATAAACCATCACATACACAAATTCTGGGTTTTTTTTTCATGAAAATTTCTAGTATCTCATTCTGCTAAAATTGACAGACCTGTCCATTGAATGGTACCCTATATTTCAACATGTTTATAGTGGTACTCTTAGCACCTATTTCTTCTCTTGGCAAAGTGGACATAAATAGAGCTAAGTAAGATATTTTCCTTGTATCCTCAAGCTCCTTTGAAGCTCTGTAAGGCTGGTTAGTAAACTCTGCTCAGGCAGCTTAACACAAAGCATCACCCTGCAGTAAGTTTTAGCAACAGAGGAACATGACGCACAGTGGCATTCACAGACACCATTGTCATGTTATGCGTACAAACGGATATCCAAAGCTCAGGATTTCTACAACAACCATGCCACTCATATGAAAAGCATTTAGATCTGATAAATCAAGATCCCACAAAAAAAAAAAATGTGTGGATGAATTGAATTTGTAGGGGAAAAAAGACTTGTTAGTTTGAAACAACTAGGATAATAAAACTTATTAATTGATATTGATCCACTTCCCATAGAGAAACTACAATGGTACAATGAAATTGATAAATATATGATACAAAGATCTTGTCAGGCCTTATCCTGAATACTGTGTAGCATTTCTAGTCATCTGTGCTCAAGAAAGATGGACTGAAACAGAAACACACCCAGAGCCACCCAAACAGGATAATCAATGGAATTAAAAGCCTCTCTTCTGAGGAGATGGAAAGATTTGGTGGTTTTAGTCCAGAGAAACAAAAACTAGGAGAAAAGATCATGCTCTCTTCAGTAGCACAAGTACCAAAGGAGGTAACAAGGACTTCTAAAGATAAAGAATCATACTGGCAGAAGAAGTAAGAGATATAGCCTGGAAACAAATAAACTTGGGATGGGATTCAGAAGAAAACTGCCAAGCATTAGAGAAGCAAAATTCTGGAACAACACTGCAATACAAGATAGAGTGTGATGAAAAAAAAAAACTTGCTTTTAAAACAGTAATTAATAAGATTCAGAACATGATTACCCAAACCAATTGCTGTGACAGCAGGGTTCCATCCAGCTGTAGTCTAATGGTTCAGAAGGTGCAACTGACTCTGTCTTTGAAAATAAAACGAACAGAAGGTGCAGCAAAAAGCAGGGAGTATGTTCCTGACTCACAGACTTTTCAGAATTTATTAAGAAAACACCTATTTCAGTCATACACAAAGGGAGTAGTGGAGCAACTTGTCAGTCAGCCATCGCAATTGATCGATCATACAAAATATAACAATTTTGCAAGCTGAAATTTCTAGATAAGAACTAGAAATAATTTTAAAGAACAAATATTAAGAGTAGCTAATTCTCAATGTGAATTTCAGTTGGGGATGTGTTTTTATAATAGTAAAAGTCCTTCAAGATGATCGGTCAGAATATAAATACAATTTGCTTTGAAGAGACTCATGAATTTTGAAAAATTGACCCCAAAACCTAAATGCAAACCAGTTTCTCCAATAATGGATTGATAGTGATGTTCATCTTAAACCCCATATGTCAGGATTTTCATGCCCTTATCAGCCAGCAACCTTTAAAAGATCAATCAGCAAACCAAATTTCCATTTGGCATCTGTTGATACTGCTCGGACATGTGACTTTGATACATTTATTTGGGAACCTCACTTTGATAATCAGATTTAAAAACAGCAGATGAAGCAAAAAAACCTTCTCTCTATTCTTAAGGCAATAGTGCCATCTTGTGGAAAACATTCTGCTTCGTGCAAATGAGTCCAGAGCCTCTCCACCCAAACAACTCCTCGGGAAATATAGAGGATTTTTTTTTTTTTCTTTTTTTGTTTCATGTTGGTTTCCTCAGGTTAACAAATAAACTTTCAATTAAAGTTGCCTTTTCTGGGCACTGTGGTAAAGTTTTAAAAGGTTTTTGCTCTGCTCCAAGGTGCTCTCCTATAACACATGGCCTGAGCACCCTGTTTGGGTACAGGCCAGGGGAGCCCAAGTCCTGCATCCTGAAGGGAAGGTCCAATGGCCAGGAGGGAAGGTCCAATGGCCAGGAGGGAGAGCATGCAGCCCAACTCCAACTCTGCATTTCTGTGTCATCCACAAGACCAGACTCCCTGTCCAAGTCCATGCCATGGGCCCTCAGTTGTGTTGCACATGCACGACACACACTCAGCTGTCAGTCACATCTTAGCCCTGCTTCTCCTGTCAGCATTTTCTGATAATTTAATATGATTTTGTGCCTCTTTACTTTTTTAATGGCCTTTTCCTTCGGTCTCTGCAGAGCCAAGACACAAAAAGCATCTCACACACCAGAGAACACCGTAATCCTTTTTACATTTAAAATGCCATCTGTCTTACAGAGGCAAAACAATGAGGATTCATCTGTTTCTTCCACAGGCAGTGGAAGAAGTGTGCCAGAAACAAGGCCCTTTCATCCAGCAAGCTCCATATGCAGGGCTCCTTGCTGAAGATGAAAACTAATTGACCCAAATCATTTTCCTTTTGCACAAGGCGGGTTTAAACAGAAACAGGCTGCCTGCTTCAGACTCCAGCCTTTTCTGCAAAGCTTCTCCTCCTACCACCATGATGGCGTTCTGTGACTCCTCAAAGGTTTTAAGGGCTCTCCGATCAAAATCACAGGAGGCTGTAACCCCATCTGGGCTCTGGTCAATCCTCTTCTTTGTAAGCAGATAAAGGTAAATCTCAGCACAGTTCTTTTTGCTAGATCCCCGATAAAGGTCGTGAGTTATGGAGCCATCAGATAGATAGGTATTAACCAGAAATAGGAATTATATAGGATCCTGTATTCACAGTAAGTTTCCTTTTGCAGTCTGCACTCACTGGTTCAAGATATGCTCAAGAATGAATGTCAGGCTGGTATTTCCATCATGCTTTTTGTTCAGCATTACAGAATCACAGAATAAGCCACAAGGGACCCACAGAGATCAAGTCCAACTCCTGGTCCTGCACAGGACCATCCCTAAGAAACACACTATGTGCCCAAGAGTATCATCCAAATGCTTCTTGAACTCTGTCAGGTTTGGTGCTGTGACCACTTCCCTGGGGAGCCTGTTCCAGTCTCCAATCACCCTCTGGTAAAGAACCTTTTTCTAATTTTCAATCTTCCCTGACACAACTTCAGACCATTCCCCTTGGATCCTGTCACTGTTCCCCACAGATAAGAGATCCATGTCTGCCCCTCCTCTTTTCCTCACGAGGAAGTTGTAACTGCAATGAGGTCTCACTTCAGTCTCGTCTTCTCCAGGCTGAACAGACCAAGTGACCTCAGCCACTCCTCATATGTCTTCCCCTCAAGGCCCTTCACCATCTGTGTTGCCCTCCCTTGGACACTCTCTAAGAGCTTAATATCTTTCTTATATCGTGGTGCCTAAAACTGCCACAATACTCAAGGTGAGGCCTCCCCAGTGCAGAGCAGAGCAGGACAATCCCCTCCCTCGACCAGCTGGCAATGCTTTGCCTGATGCCCCCAGGACACGGTTGTCCCTCCTGGCTGCCAGGGCACTGCTGAGTCACATTCAACTCGCCAGTGACCAGGATCCAGGTCCCTTTTCATGGCACTGTTTTCCAGTCTTGAGGCACTAGTTTAAAATACACTGTTTATTCAGCCTAATCAAAATGGACACGGTATTTAGATTGCAGTTAGTCGTTCCTGAAATTTCCATCTGGGTGAGAAAAATATATGCTACTAACTGGTATTAATCAACTGAAAACAGTTACATTCAAAATTTCATACACATTTCATTCATTTAAATAGCTGAATTATTTGAAAACAGTACTACTTTAAATCACAAGTTCTTCAGGTTGAGCAATACACCATATGGTGTCTGGAAAAGAAAATAATAATCATATTTCTATCTTAAAGGACTGGGACAGCTCTGTCTATGTCCGGTTTTAGTTGGGTAGATTTCTACCCAAATTACAGGAGCATGAAGAAATAATTGGGTTTCCTTTTCTGAGCACAGGTGTGATGTTCAGGATAAAGCTGAAGGCCTAACAGTGTGCCTTGGGGAGAACTTTGCAGTGAACCAGCTAATAGTTCACACACCCTCATGGTCAGAAACTCACCTCAGGCTGAAGAGCAAATCACACACTTGAGATGAGTAAAGACTTCTAAAGAATATTCCGTTTCTAATTGAGGCATAAAATCATGCATAAAGGTTTGCGAAGAGGCACAGATTTTCATTTCTTTAATACAAATTTAAACTTTTTAATGGTACAGTAAGAAAATCATTGTGCATTTAACACTAGTCAAAAAGGGCTGATAAAGCTGAAAGACAGAATTTAATTCCAATGGAACTTTATGGGATGATAAACTTTTGCAGTACATAGATGTAATACAAAAGTAAAAGTATCCCATCCTGGAAGATCTACAGGTATATATCTTCCATGAAGAATTTTAATAATTTTTGTCCTTCACATTTACTTTCTTCAGGCTGTGGAGTAATTTTGCTTTAACTTACCACTCATCTCCAAGGCCGCCTACAAGACTGAAACAGCATCACAGCTCAGTGCCAGTGAGATTAGGTGGGAGGACTCCACCACCATGCTGCTCCCAACTTTGTCTCCTATGCTGGGAAAATCTAGTCAAGGCAATTTCTGAACTTAAATCTTCACTGTACAGTAGCAAATTTAGCTGAGCCATTTATGTTGATTATCTGCTAGCTCTACACAATGTTTGAGCTGCAAACATTGAAGAGGAAAGACTGAAGACATTTTGATTACGTTGTATTTTCCCTGAAATGGGTGTTAAATATCCACATGTTTAGACAGACTCTGGGACAGCTTTGAATTGAGACAGACAACATCAGCCTTCAGAGGGCTGACATGCAGGAGAAATTCTCCAGCAATCTCAAAATCTCTCACAAATGTGTTCTACATTAATACCTTAGCCCAAAGGCAGTGCTTTTTTACATCCATGCAGGCTCACTTCTGCCAGTCCAATCTGCAAAGAGTTTAAATTGGTTCAAAATCTAGCCTTCTTTTTCCTGGTATTAACACTTTGACTATGATCATACTGTTCTAAAACTAATTTGTAGTAGAAGTCTTACTGGCTTTTTGACATCTATTAGAATTCACCCTTATTATTTCTACTTTGCTGTATTTGTAAGTATGGCATTATAGAGGCTCGTGATTTAGAGGGGAAGAAAAACCTTAAGGCAAAATAGCAAGTCATTGATTTCACATTCATGATCTGTTCTTTTATAGGGTCTTACGAGCAACTGCCGAAGCCCCTTTTTAGAAGTTATTTTGCCTTTTCAGGTTAATGCCATATAATCTTTATTAGTATGCATTCCCTACACTGCTGAGAATAAAAAGCAGCACAGGAGCTGTTAGCATCTAACTTGACACCAAAAGCAATCTTCTATCTGACCTATAGATTTAATTGGCTATAAATAAGCAGTGCAGGCAACCAGTAGAAAACAGTATATTGCAAAAAAAAAAAAAAACAAAAAACAGACTATGGGCTGTAGAGTACAACTGAGAGGAGTAACGGTTGTTAAACTGTTACCATGCTGTGGACTGAGTTTTTATTTTTCTGAAAATGGTTTGCTCTGCTTTGAAACATGAAAAAAATCATCCTAGTGCTGTTTTCTTACTACCAAAACAGGTCACTGGCTGTGGTTTCATTGGTTTTCTCTTTTCCTATGAGACTAACTCGTTCTCCAGGCACTTGCTGGGGGAGTAAGATGAGATGGTCCACCAAACACTGTGAATTTGTATTACTGTAATTTTAGGTCTTTGAGAATACTAGTTCCTAGTGGCATCACCAGTGTGTGCAAATCTGGCACCACCCTGCCTCTCATGCTTGTCAAGAAAAACATACACCCTTCGTGTAGCCTGAGCTTTCTCACAGTTGGTATGGAAACAGGTTTTCCATAACACAGAGATGTCTTGGTAATTATATGCAGAAGACAAATATACACACAGTGTTTTAAAAAACTACATCTCGTTGGCCTTTGGTAATTACAAGGTTTTGAGAAAATCTTCCATTTTTTGTTCAAAACCATACTTAGGATATCTAACTGTCTTCTGTTACCACACAAGTTGCAGTTGTTCAGTTTTTCCAGAACTGGGGTGGTTTTAGTCATGAGATCAGTGCTGAAATATGGAGGTTTACTTCAAGATCCATGGTTGTGACCAATAGACTCTTAGAAGAGGAAATACATTGATTTTTGTTTTCTCTTGTGACTCTTAGATAACAACAAAGTACATCACATACGTGCGGGTGCCATTGTGCCCCCTTAGCTCAGTCAGAGGAGGTCTGTGAGTAACTCCCTATGCACAGGACCTCTTTTTGTCCTTGTTGGTTACTAATGGGCCTAATTCCAATGAAAATACGTCTGCAGAACTGGAGTCAACTCATGGGAATCAATGCTACAGTCTGCCTGAAATCTGTTTCTGTGCCAAAGAACCTTATGCCAAAATTTTAAGCCACACAAGTAGAGAGGAAGTGTATGAATGTGTAAATCTGCATAAGATGCCTAGAAAGAGATCACAAAATCTGCTCCTGTAACTTCATTTCAAGGTCTAAATAGTGTCAGAACTAATAAAAATATTTTTTCTCGTATTATTACAGTAGTACGAATGAGATGTCCTGTTCCAGGGCATAGTCTGAATAAATGGATGCAGAAAGGAACTTTTCCTCTTTATATTCCAAAACTGTGGAGATTATTCTGGGAAAGCTGCACGTACCTTTGAAGTATCTCACTGGAATGAGACAGTGGAGTTGGTGAATTACATATCAGCATATGGGAAATCCCATGTTTCTGTGTAAAAACACAAACTTCCCAGAAGTTGCTTGTGGGGCTTCTACTTAAGGCTGGTCCTACAGATCAGGTTCTGAGAGAAAGACATTATCAGTTCTCTCAAAAACAAAAATACCGATATTAAAACAAATATATATAATGGGAACAAACTATTTAAAGTGCCAGAATAAAATCACAGAATCATAGAGTGATTTAGGTTGGGAGGGACTTTAAAGACCATCTCATTCCAATGCCCCTGCCATAAGCAGGGACACCTTCCACCAGACCAGGTCGCTCAGAGTTCCATCCAACCTGGCCTTAAACATTTCCAGGGATAGGGTGTCAACAACTTCTCTAAACAACCTGTTTCAGTGCCTCACCACCCTCACAGGAAAGAACTTCTTCCTAAAATCTCATCTAAACCTATCCTCCTTCAGCTTAAGGCCATTTTACTTTGTCATACCATTACTGTCCTTATAAAAACTCCCTCTCCAGCTCTCTTGAAGGCCCCCTTTAGGTACTGAAAGGCCACAATGAGTTCTCCCCAGAGCCTTCATTCTCTCTTCCAGGCTGAACAACCCCAGCTCTCTCAGCTTGTCTTCACAGAGGAGGTGTTGCAGCCCTCTGATTATCTTGGTGGCCCTCCTCTGGACTCCTTACAACATGTCAATGTCCTTCTTGTGTTGGGGTCCCCAGAGCTGGACACAGTACTCCAAGTGGGGTCTCAAGAGCAGAGCAGAGGGGGAAAATCACCTCACTCAACCTGCTGGTCATGCTCCTTTTAATGCAGCCCAGGATGTGATTTGCTTTCTTTCTTCAATATGACACTGCAAGTGCATTGCTGAGTCATAGTGAGTTTTTTGTACACAAACACCCCCAAGTCCTTCTCCCCAGGGTTAGTCTTGATCCATTCTCCATCCAGCCTGTATTTGTGCTTGGGATTGCCCCAATGCAGGTGCGGGACTTTGGACTTTGCCTTGTTGAACTTCAAGAGGTTCACAGAGGTCCACTTTTCAAGCCTGTCAAGGTCTCTCTGAATGGCATCCTTTCCCTCCAGCCTGTCGACTGCACCACACAGCTTGGCTTCATTGGCAAACTTGCTGAGCGTCACTCAGCGCCACTTGTCCATGTCACAGAGATACTAAGAAGTGCCAGTTCCAATACCAACCCTTAAGGAACACCACTCATCACTGGTCATTGAGCTACTGACTGCAAATCTGAGTGCAACAATCCAGTCAAATTTTTGTCCACTCATTAGTCCATCCATCAAATACATGTCTCTCCAGTTTAGAGACAAGGGTGCCAATGCAGAACAGTGTCAAATGCTTTGAACAAGTCCAGGTAGATGACATCTGTTGCCCTTCCCTCATCCACCACTGCTGTAACCCCATTGTAGCAGGCCACCAGATTTCTCAGGCGTGCTATGCCTTTAGTGAAGTCATGTTGGTTGTCACCAATCACCTCATTATTTTCCATGTGCTTAAGCATAGTTTCCAGGAGGATTTGCTCCATGATCTTGCTGGACACTGAGGTGAGACTGACCAGGCCGTAGTTTCCCAGGTCTTCTTTATTTCCCTTTTTTTTAAATGGGGGTTATGTTTCCCCTTTCCCAGTCAGTGGCGACTTCATTGGACTGCCATGACTTCTTAAATACAGTGGATAGTGGCTTAGCCATATCCTCGATCAGTTCCCATGGATGTGCCTCACCAGGTCTCATGGACTTGTGCACCTTCAGGTTCCTTAGATGTTCTCAGACCCATTCTTCTCCTACAGCAGGCAGTTGTTCATTATGCCAATCCTTGCTTTCACCTTCACCAACTTTGGCAATGTGGCTGGAGCACTTGCTGATGAAGACTGAGGCAAAAAAATCATTGAATACCTCAGTCTTCTCCATGCCCTGGGCAACCAGGTCTTCTGTGTCCTTCCTGAGAGGACCCACATTTTTCCCTAGTCTTTCTTTCATAACTGATGCACCTAAAGGAGCTTTTCTTCTTATCCATTATGTCCTCGGTCAGATTTACTTCTGCCAGCGGTTTAGCTTTGGCTCTAGTTTTCCTAATCAGATCACTGCCTCTCGGGACAATTGCTCTGTGTTCATCCTGGGTTACCTTTACCTGCTTCCATCCTTTGTAAGTTACTTGTCCAGCAGCAACTTTTTCATCCATGCAGGTCTCCTGGTGTTCTTACCCAGTTTCCTTTTCATCCATGCAGGTCTCTGGGCGTTCTTACCCAGTTTCCTCTTTGTAGGGATGCATTGCTCTTGAGCATGGAGGAGACAATCCTTGACTATCATCCAGCTCTCCTGGACTCCTCTTCCCTCCAGGGCTCTATCCCACAGCACTCTACCAAGGATGTCCTTGAAGAGACCAAAGTTTGCTCTTCTGAAACCTAGGGTACTGAGATTGCTTCTCACCCTCCTTGTTGCCCCAAGGATCTCAAACTCTACCCTGTCATGGTCACTGCAGTCCAGGACCAGAGCTTGGCAACACGAGGCTGCTCCTGCCTGTCTGAAGCGGGCTTTGTCGGCTTGGTCTTCCTGCTCAGGTGGTCTGTAGCACACTCCCTCTATAAAATTACTTGGTGTTGTTCTTCAAGCGTTCTCCTGCTGACCTGCACACCCTCTCCAGGCCCTGGGCATCTCTTGCTGGCTCAGACATCTAACTGGTAGGAGTGGGATGGCATGACATTGTCATCACTGTTAAATCTCTTCAGGTCTAATTTTTACAACTGAAGTTTAATAAATGCCTGCAGTAAGAGATAACTGGACAGGATATTTTCACTGAATGTTCAACAATGACTAATCTATCAGCATGGTATCAAAGCGTATTAAGTGTGACACTGAAGAGGCCTCAGGTAAACATTTCAAGCCTAGAACTACTCTGTGGAACACTTTAGATATACTTTTAGTATATCTAAAAACCTGTATTTTTTTTTATTCTACTCATTTCCAAGTAACAACGGAAACAAGAGTTGTTACTGCCTTGCTAAAGCATGCATGCATTCATACATGTCAGTAAAGGCTTGGAGATTGGTGAAGTATTGGTAGTTTATGACTGCTGTCACGTGAAAACAGATTTCCTCAACCCTTAAGGATTTATTTGTCTGTCAGTGCCCCAGGAAAGCCGAGATCCTTGTGCCAAATCAATCTGTCAGCATCCAGTCATGGGGACCCTTCAGCAAACTGTCCCACTGGATCAGAGGGTGATTTGACTGTGCTTTTCAGGGATCTAAGCCAACAGCACAAGGGAGTCCCCTCAGTGTGTCTTCTCACTTTATCTGAATGTGTTACCTGCTGCTGGCAACTGCTAGTGCCTGTGAAGGAGTCACTCTAACAGCTTACAGAATAACACCTTTTATTAATACAAAATTGTGACAGGTTAAGGTTTGAAGATTGCCAGTGATAATATCTGACTGGAAAATGTATTTAATGCAATACACAAGCAAGTTCTAATCCAAATAAAATATTCAGCACATGTATAGCTCTTACCCAAAAGCATCCCACTGGGGGAGAAGACAGGTTCAGTCCATTGACTGATCTCAGCAGTTACAATGGAGTCTTCCCTGATTTTCTCCCCATTCTCAACTTACTTTTATACTATTTCCTTATGTTTAAGTGGAGTTTGAGTGACTTCAAAAGCTTTGCTTTAAAAGATACAGTCAAAAAAATAGAGGGCGCATGCCCAGGGCGGGGTAGTCGTACCTTAGAGGTGGATAACTTTGGGATGGAGGTGTGTATTAATATTACAATTATGCTTTAATGAAACAAGTTCATCCAAGGAGAGAGATTTCACCACAGGGGTTGGCTCAGTAGCAGGACATCTCCTTTTATCTCCCTTGGTTGACAGATGCTATACAGTCCTATTAACTACAAAGTACTGCCACGTTCCGTTCTCTGTAGGATTTCCATGGAGGGAGGCCATGGCATCTCCACTCCGTTCCACTCTCTGTTCCATCCCTTGGAGCAGGTACTTATTTTTGTACGGGGAGTTATCATGGACCATGTTGACCACATTCCACCCAGGGAGTAACAGTTACATTTTACCCTATAATTTTTGTAGTATTGCAGCTTCTGTTAGGATGTGAATATAACTGCTTAGTTTCCTCTAATTTTTACCCCCAGAGACCTTCCCACAACTGTTCTGTGCAACTTTTGCATTGTAGTTAGAAAATGGACATATTTAAAGGGCTGTTGTGTGAGACCTGCACATCCTTAGATTATTGCTGTTTTCTAAAATTGTAAAGAAGCACCAAATAATTACATTGTTTTCAAGTAACAGCTAACCTCAGCATTCTGCAACATTCCCCATTTAGGTTATATTAAACATCAAGATTAATCAAAGTTATCAAGGTAAACTGCATCATTTGGAATCTGTGCACAACATTCCAGATGCAATAATTCAACCTCTACTTGCAGGATTACATCATGGATTCCTCAGTAGTTTGCAAATTTTGCCAAATGATCATGATCCTGTATTGCATGCCCCCTTTTTTTTTTTTAAATGGAAGTCAAATTAGTTTCTCAAATTACAAATAAGCCTTCTATAATTCTAAAAACCACACTGAACACAAACTCCATTTGAAGTGACAATTGCCATCGTGTTATTGAGAGATCTGAGGCATTTCTGAAGAGAATAGGCACCAGTGAAGTTGTTGGATCCAGATGTACTGAACCACAGGAACATATTTAGTTAACACCCTATGGAAGAAAAAGGTACATTTTAGTACAACTATATTTTCTAAATCTCTAAATTGGTTTGGCTTCAAGATAGGCACACATTCATACTGTCTGAAATCCCTCACCTCACTGTCACCACTTGACTATCTCTTTGGAATTTGAAAGGCATGGAGCCAGCAGGTATGAACTGTCTCTTGTGTAGGGAAGGTAGCAAGTTTTACTTACTACAGAACTGGTCACAGTGAAGGCAACCAGCAGAGAGAACTCATGACAGTGGTCTGAGTAGCCCTTCTCTAAGTCAGAAATTTCAGCCTTTTTCCACACACACAAAAGAAAGGGACTATCCATTTTAAAAATAAGGCTTGGACAAGTATTTTAAAGACCTTCAGCATGTTATTTTGTCTCTTTGCTTAATCATTCAAAGACTTAGTGTGAAAACCATATGTCACTATGAACTAACATGCCCACTTACTTCTGCTTCTCCGTGGTGAGAAACTGCGGCTTCGAAACGACTGCAAAACAAACAGAAAAGACACTCAGGTGTGCTAAAAAACTGCACCAAAGAAACTCACCTGAGGACTCATCAACATTCAGAAAATTTGCATGTCTATCAGTGCAGCTCCACTGCTACAAAGTCAAGTTCAACAACTTTCTAGTTTTTTTTCACACCCCACACATGCACAAAAAAGTGAGTCATACCCAGAGCCTACCAGATTTTCAATATTCACATTTTAAGTCGAGAGCACTCCTGTCAATTTAATAACATGGGCTATCAATTAGAAAAATATATGTGTTTTGTATAGAAACAATTAAAAATGTTGTGTAACTATACAGCACAGAACTCTGCTAAGGTTTCACATATCTTACCAGTACCACCTCAGTTCTTTCCCTCCTGCTCACTCTACAGTTGTTTTCTGTTCCACTGTGACATTAGAGAGTAAATTTAGATTACTAATTCCAGGAGGCACAAACTATGTGCTGTATATGTATTGCAAGATGACTAAAACATTTCCAGACGATGCAGTTAGTTATTCTGAAGGGTACTGAAGCAAGGGGGAATAGGAGTGAATCATTATGAGATACTGTATGAGAAGTAGATCATAGTTAAATTCTCAGAAGTATCAACTGTGTATCTCCACTGATCATTATACCAGGCAATAACTATCTGTCAGTTCAACTTCACCTCATTCAAGACCTTCAAGCAAAGGCATTTATTCCCAATGTTAAAATGTACGTGTGGCACATCAGCATTTTTAATAGGTTGCCTCCACTCCTAGTTAAAATACTTGATGTTGTTAATACTGTAAGCATTCAGCTGAGGCTTACGTGACTAGATAGGAGACGGCGGGTGCTACAGCTGCAGCTTCTGCTTCTAATTTTACTTCTGCGGAAGCACTACAAGAGAAGAGTTTGACAAATCTCTTTTGAGAGAGAGGGTTTAATAAAGACAGACTCTGCAAGAAGACTTGCCATGCTGGAGACAAGGCTTGAGGATAGAGAGGAAACAGTAAACTTTCTCCTTAGAACAGGGTCTGCCAACAATCACACATCTGCATAATTAATACATTAAGGAAAATGGAACTATTCATCCTAAATACAGGATGAGGCACTAAAACCTAACCGATACTGGACATAGAACTCTACCCACACAGGGAAAAGTTAAGAACTTATCTTTTTAAATTTTAAAAACAGTGCTGAAATCCAATGACTTCCTTTAACATAATCCTTAACAAAATACATACCAGAGACACCCTTTTAGTGACTACCTCTCCCTTCACAATTACGACACCATCTTCCACCAGAGCAGGCCATACATGATAGGCCACAAAGGCAGCTGTGAAATCTGAGTCAGGACTACGATAGTACCTGTTGAAACACAGAGTACAAGAAATGTCTGCATATAAGTGTCAAAAGATAAATATGTTTCAAACCATAAATGTTGATAAAAAGCAGAATACTAGCTACAGCTCTGATATCTTCCTTGACAATTTTTCCATATCTCAAAAATATGCATTCTTTAAGTGATCCTGTAAAGGAAATGCAGTTGTAAGACAGATTTAGCAGGACCTACTGTTTACTTGTACTGACAGGCACTCCAATACAGCCATCTCACACTTCAGGAGACCAGCAGATCATATTTTTGCATAGGCCAAATACAAGCCGGAGCCCCTGTGTCCACTGACATATCAGATCTTCTGAGCAGTAATTTGGCAGACATAGTCATCCCATCTTCCTGAAATATCTTGCTAAAACAAGACCCCTATAAAGGATATCATAGAAATACTCTATCTCAACTATAAAGGTACATCTTAGTATCTTATGAGACACGAGGCAATTTTATTAGCAAGATCCTCAGATATTGATAATGAAATGGTGATATTTTAGCTAAGAAAAATTAATTCAAGGGCCTATGTTAACATGCCAGATAGCTTTTACCTCAATAAGTCTGAAATATTGGCTAAATAATGACATCTTTGGCTTTGTGGATTCAAACTCAAAACAAATACCAAATAACAGAAGTAAAAAATAGCAATGCATCTACACTTCAGTGATGTATTATAACAGCAAGGTATATAAAACAACATTGTTAACATAGGCATGAAGCAAGGTATAGGGTATGATGAGGTTTGGGTGGCCCTTTATAGAGCCCTTTATGTATCAACATAGATATTTTAATTTCTACAAGTTTTGCTCCATCTCTGTGTACCACAGAGATACATTACACGTAAACATATATATGCCACATTTATCTGGATAGATGGATAAACAAGAGTATGTGTTTCCTGCAGCAGCACGTAAAAACACATTACATTTGTTTTTTGAAGGCCACACACAGCAAGTAGGTGGAGAAAGCATCCCCAGACTATATCATAGCGTTGTTGCCTCCTTAATTCAGCCAGTAGCTTTGGGTATAACTAACTGCCCAGTATTTGGACAGGATCATTAAGCAGTCCTGTATGACTTTGCACTTTCCTCTTGAAAGGCTACTTTCATCTTCTCTATTTCTTTCACTGGCTTCTCTAGCACTTCCTCACCTGTGTTCCAATCTATTTTAAATTATAATTAGAGACCTCTTTATTGATCCAGCTGTTTTTTTGCTTTTGAGAGATTTGGGGGTTTTTTTGAGCCGTAAGTCCCAATAATTTTCTAGAAGGCATGGAAGCACCCTACAGCTCTCTGGCAGCTAATAAAGCAGCCAGCCCTGACTCTATAGAAAAAACAGTGTTATGGTGTGATTCTTTTTAAATTAAATTCCCTTTTTTAAAAGTCATTCTTCTTTCTGCTCAGCTCTAAACCAGAAGAGATAGGAGCATATTAGTATTCATATGCTGTACAGCAGCCACAGCCTAGAGGTCGCAGCAAACACGCTGATGATCCTGATAGCAGACACCAATTGCCAGATCTCAGTAAACATGACTTTTACACGATAGGCCAGAAAGGAGGAACAAAGATACAAACATTTGTTAAAAGGCAGGTAGAGACTAAACAGGGAAAGGAAAGCTGATAATAATTTTCCTCTTAAATGATAAATTAAATATGCTCCAGAGACTGAAGTTTATCCACAAAATCGCTCTGCTGTTCATTAACAAAAACTGTTAACACTTGTCTACATTCTGGCATTTATACACTATCATAAAACCTTAACGACATACCAAACTAACTACGAATGAGGAATATTTGACTGAAATTGATGTTTATCAATCTTAAACCGTTATATTAATTAGGGAACAAGTAGACTATACAGTCTGATGGATCTCTTTAACAGTAAGAATCCGACTGACTTTTAAGAGTTCTTACTTGCTCTCATTGAAAAGTTCTCCATCAATACCGAAGGCAACATCAAGAGGAGGAACGAGTGTCTGCATTGAAAAAGCCAAACAGCACAGCTCTTGAATCAAAGTGCTGAGCACAATGAAATCAATTTCTGGTGGAAATGAAATCTTTGGGTTGATGTTCATGGAGCGAATTACTTCCTGAAAAACATATTTGAGTAATTTTCACTCACTAACAATTTTATTCACAGAAAAGTATGGAAACCCCTCCTAAGTATGCCTCTCAGCTCTCTACTTTTAAAAATCAGTATCAGAACCTCACAGTAATGTTGCCTCAGACTATTCCAGAAAATAATAGCTTTAGAATGAATGTACTGTTATTTTAGAAATTAAATATGAGCTACATTATTGACATCAATCTTAGGAAGGAGATGTAGCCTTTCAGTAGAAAACAAAATTCAAGAAAAATGTGAAATTTACCTCACATTTACTTCATTAAGACAGTTACACTGTATTTTCCCAAAAATATTATTCTTGCAGACGGAGAAATTCTAGTCGCAGACAAATAAAACAACCAATTACTAGCCCATACTTTTACCAGTCCTAGCAAAATTATTTTGGAAAGTACACTGCTATGAGACAAAATCCATATGATAACTTTTTTTCTTCTTCAGGTTACAGTGCATTTCTAGTTTACTCATTCTAAATTTAACAGCTCCTGAAATAGATCAACATGTCACTTCCCCACTGTCTTTGATCTACCTTGACACTGGCATGAACATCATAGTCGTCCTTGTGGCAAACTATATAATCTAGCACAGCATCTTCAAGTGACTCAGGCCCCGAGTGACTTAGAGATAGAGCCTCTTTTACACGTATTTTGAACTTCCAGTAGGCCATCTTTGCTGCATAAAAAGATTCCTGCAAACATAAAGAACATCTAGTCAAATCCCAGAAACTGAAATTAATTTTTATCAGTTATCTGAGAAAATGAACTTAAGCCAATACCATCATCATAAGGAGGAATAAAAAACATTGCTGTAAAAAGGGAAAGTTAACTTATCTGGAAGGAATTCTCTGACTGAGTGTAACTTCTTTGCAGAAGACAGAATTGAAAAGATTCCTGTCTAACCATCTATATTTGCATTGGATTTCACCAAATACCCATGAACAATACAACCACATTCAAAGATATCAAGAGTAATACATGCCATAGCCTAACACATCAGACAGGAGCACTTCTTGTTTGTCAGGAAAAAAGGTAAACTGAATGACAGTTGCAAAAAACCTTCAGTAAGTTAAATGTGCTTGGGATCAGACACATTAAGAGACACACTGCCTGACTCAGTCATTTTTATAGAAAGGAAGATTAAGTACAGAAAAAAATGAAAACAAATTTCTTCAGACTGAGCTCATAGTAAATATGAGGTATGTAGGTAGTTTCAAGCAACCCAAAAAAACTAGAAAAGCACACAGCTAAGGCAAGAGGAAAGCATGCTATGGAAAGATTTTTATCTTTGTAGTGTTGCGGCATATAATGTAGTATTCCCAAAAGAATTCACCTAAATAAGGCGGTGTTGATCAGTGCAGGAATCAGCTACTTTTCAGAGCCATTCAGTCTTCTTATACACTCCTTTTAGTATCTGTACTATAAATCACTGACTCTGTTCCAGTGTTGGGACAGGTCAGTCAAGACACTAAATCAGGAGTTCAATGTAGAAGGGGGAAGAAAGAAAAATCAACAAGAAAAAAGGATGAAAAGTTTTCTTCTCTGTAGCTGAATGTACTAAAAATGCTAATTTACCCTGGATTTAGTCCAGTGCCAACATAATATTTTATAAAACACTTCAGGCCTGTAAAACAAGAAATATTATTTCTTTCTTACCACAGCTGCAGTGTATATTATCCTCTGCACCATCTCCATGTCACTGATGTAAGTCCTCAAGAGGGTCTCTGCGTCGAAGCGTTCCTGAGCGTAAATGAAACCAAAGCGAGCCACCAGGCAGGCGCGACGGGAAGCGTTGATGTGCCTGGCCCGGCCGGGTGACCAGCTCTTGGGGCAAAGGCAACGCCGTGACCTGGCCCCGCTGCGCCTGTAAGGAGAGCGGCTCCGTGCGAGCCTACAACAGACATGGGAAGAAGCTTGGGGTCACTTCACCATCCTCAGACATTTTTCCCCAGTGCAGAGCTTTGCGTCAATTTAATTTTTATCAGGTGAGCTAAGATTTTGAGCCAATGCAATTAGAGAAGCTGTAGCTGTTTAGTCTAATATGAAGGCATTTGTGTCAATACATTTTATGGGCTAAAGTACAAACAGCAAAACTAAAGTATTTCCTAAAGTGTGTACTGACAAGCACTTTGTTCTGGGGAAACACACTTCTAACCACTAATATATTGGAGATTTGTTCCTCTTTCTGCACACTGACTGAAGTCAAACAAGTAAGAATATAACAAGTTCTGCTCTGTAAAGGTACAGTGTTCAAAGAGGACTCATCAACAAAAAAACCCTAACCATTTCTTTTTATTCCATACAGTTGCTGTCAATGTATTTTTTTAAAGCCGCATTATTTGCTGTTTTGTCTAAAACTTAACTGTCCTAAATTCAAATATTTGGGCACTAGGAGCAATCAGTCAGAGTTTTTGTTTCCTCATAACAAAGTGCAAAAGCTTAGCTTTTGTTTATATTTCAGTTTCAAATGAGGAGGGAGTTTATGCTACGTAACATGAACAATTTCTATAATCCAGTGACTTCTCTAATAACACCTCTACCTGCTCTGGAGAACAGACTTTTGGGCATCCAGGATAGTAATCTCATCCCGCAGTGTTTGAATTTGCTGCTCATAGTCGTTCAGACGCTCCAACTTCTTCAGGGCATCCTCCTCTTCGGCACGGGAAGCGTTCAGGCTTAATCACACAGAATAAAGTCAGTCACAAGATGCCCTTCTACCAATGTAAACCACCTGTCAATTAATCCTCATCATCAAACAAAAGGAGCAGAAAAAGAGGAAAATTTTTGAGCTAACTCTTTCTGCTGAAATACAGGAAAAATCAAGAGTTCAAAAAAGCATACTCCAAAGCAGACTCTTAAAAATGCAAAAGTGTACTGTAGCAGGAGAGTGGATACACCACACTCTGTGTTACAGGAGATGATTCCCTAATGATTCCTCTCCTGCTGGCCCCAAGAGAAGCAGTGTTTCTTAAACACTGGCAGACAACCAGTTAAGCAAGTTTATCTTCTGTCCTTTACTCTTACTTATTATTAAAAAGTATCTCAACCTCTCTGCTTTCCCTCCCAATACAGGTATTTACTGTTGTTTTCTCTTTGCAAAAGTGGGGTGTGGGGTGGAAGGATGCTTTCTATTTACTTTGAAGGTATTCAGTCTGTCCTTTTCTTTACTGAAGGATCCTGGTGAGATTTTTGAGGATCTGAATGAAAGTTGTAACACTTATCAGCCAGCAAGCTTCCTCTTCTGGCATTTTAAGGAGCAGGCTGACTGGGAGGACCACAGTAATAAGGACCTAAGAGGAAAGACTGTCCAATCCCATGGACATCCTTAGTCAGCTCCTTCAGAAAGGACTTCTAGCTAAATACTAGTAAAAAGAGGGCTAAAGAATTCTACTATAAAGAGCAACTCAGAAAGAAAAGTAGATTTGGAAAGATGAGTTCTAAAGGTAGGTATGGGGAAAATTCAAACTGATATTCTTGGAAACATTTCACAAGAACATGACATTACATCACTTACTGTACTGACCCAAGACCTGTGAACATTCATTGTTCTCATGCTAATAGGATGCACAAGAACATGCCTGCCACTTGGAGCTATCTCTAAAATGGCCCTGAACTGGCATTAACCACACAGATTTGTATCTGAAACAATTTAATAATTTTGATACTATGGTGCTCCACAAAATATGTTTTATGCAATTAAGCAAAAACTGTTCAGTCCCAGTCACTTATCAAAACCTATCAAGTCAATTTATAAATGTGTGTATGACTATCACTTGTAGCCCACTTTGGATACATATATACACAATACAGAGCCTAGATACATTTTGAAGCTCTGATTTTAAGCCAGACATGAAACATTTTACAAATCTCCATCAGTTTTTAGATAGCGAGAGAAAAATGTGGCTTGTTGAAAAACAAAAAGCAACCAAAAGGAATCGCAGGTAATTTCCCTACTCTTCTTCCATCTGGCTGATCTGCAGACAAGTTGAAGTCAGTTTTTCCTCCAGGTCTTTCAGTGGACAAGTCTCAGGGGTGGTGTCCAGTTCTTTCAGCTGCATCTCACTCCCAACCGAATCCTACCAGGGAACACCAAGTCACACTGTTTGAATGTACTACCTTACAGAATCCCTCAGCAACATACTAGGGCATTATTAGCAGATGTATTTCTAAAGATTTCAGTAATGACCCTTTCTAAAGACACTGAGAGCAAAAGCAATCGCGTGCCTTCTAGAGACATAAACAATGCCTTACAGACACGCCAAACAGAAGTTCATCTATGTTAAGAAAAATATTCACTTCTTTTATACCTCACGATAGAACTTCTGGAGGGTCTGCCTATGCAGGTTTACTGCTTGTATACACATCATCAGAACAAAGCACTTTGCAGATGCGTTGTGCAGTTAGTCAACTTCTGATTGGTTATATCATCAACTCAAGTAAACTTTTTGGTAATTTGTGTACACAAAGTAACAGAAAAAGTTATTAGAACAGAGGAGGTAAGTACTGTCATTCCAGAAAGCACACTACTACATATGCAGTTCTGTCTTTAGCAACCTGTAAAGTTGCCTGATACTAATGGAATTAAATAAGTAACTGTGTAGCAGGCTCTTCCTTAGTTTGAATGTCACATGCAATGGCAAATCTGTAACTGGCACACCTGGTGTACTGTCATTTAATAACATCATTATTTTATATTTTGTGGAGGTTTGGTAGAATCCTGCTCCTGCATTATACCAGAATCTGACTCTTAAGGGATATCACTTTTCATTTGTCCTTATTTTAATTGTTAAATATTTTGACAGAGAGGGTATAAAAATGAGAAATTAGAAAACATAGAGACATCCCTGTCAAACCACAGGATTCTGAGTATTTTCCCACAGTCTATGTTAGTCAATGTTCCTATTTTCTTTCAAAGCAGAAAACCACAACAGATCCATCTTTTCTGCCAGACTATTAATACTACAATCCTTTCACTAAATATCACATACATACTAACTCCAAATATCACAGCAGGAACGTGGTGCTATCATGATGGACACGAGTACTTTTTATTTAACCCTTCTAGAAATAATGATAAGATAGTCCAAGACTTTTTTCTTCAAAGAAATAAAGGGAGTTCACAGACTACTGTATGGAGTTGACGCACACCTTCAGCTTACATATGTACTTTCACATAGTGTTAGGTTTTTCTAATACAGATATGGCATAAATATTTCTAAGATGTCTCTGCATATGTAAACATAGCAAATCTTTACTCTCCATAGGTGTCTCCATGAGCAACTAAGAATGTATGACATTAGGCAAAATCTGGAAGGAAGGTTATTATTAACAAAAGTCATTACAGTTCTTCTGCAGGTATAAATTCACATGGTTCTTTTCCCGTAAAATAAATTTCTTACATACCTGAGTGACAGAGAGGTTGTTCTCAAAGCTCTTTCCTGAAGTAGAGCAGTAATAACAAGTCCCTAGCTGTGGCAGGAGACGGTTTTTTATTGTTTCCGCACCTTCACTATTACCATCTAAGAAAATACATACATTAAAAAACTGTGAGAATACTTACAGAAAGAGCCAGAGTTGGAAAAAGTCATATGTGAAAAGTGTTAGTAATTAAACAAGGCACTGATTTACCTTCTCGAGATGTTTCATTGAGAATTGTGAAGAGCTGTTTTTGAATCGCAGTGTTCAATTCTAATATTTCACAGCATCGGTTCAGATTCTCACCAGAGGAATTAACCTGCAAATTAATGTGTATTACTACATCTGTGTGGGTTTTCTTACTTCAAGTTATGTCTGTTATGATCATGACATTTTTTCTCCTATAATTACATTTTCACAACCTTTTCTTACTACATCCTTCAGAATACTCATCTTTTAAGGTTCACATTGTTAACAGGCAAACAAACAAGACACCAGGACTTCTATCACCCAGTTAATTCACTACTTGAGAAAACTTACTTCCTTCCCCATTCATAAAGAAGTTGCAACCACAAATGCCTCTAAAAGAAGAATCATAAGAATTGTGGATCTAGTTGAAACCTTTCAACAGTTAATAAAATAACAATATAGCAGACTGTTGGATGAAAAATAAAACATATTAGTCCAAAATCTGGTTTTCCATATTAGCTAAAATAATACATATAAGGCCATTCTCTAGCTTTGTCAGCAGTCACATGAGGCCTCCATGCAATTTCATCTGATTTTTAAGAGTTACAAACTGAAACAAATACCACTGAAGAAGGGGGAAAGTCCAGAACTACACCTAGGAAACAGCAAAATGACACCACTTTTCGCAAATGCAATTTTGAAAAGCAGTAGGATACTACTGCACCTACCAGGAGAACACATACCTTGTACCTGCTTCTTTAATCTTTGTCTGTAACCTGCGTATCACCTTCCACATAGATCACCCTGTAGGTTTTCAGGCTCTAATGACTCCATATGGTTTCTACAAGCTTCCAAAACAGCTGAAATTCCCACTCATGCCCCTGTCAGCCTGCGTTTTGATTGCTGCAACATGCTTTCCTCTGGCCTCAGGGAGCACAGTCAACCTGCTCACCTCCACCAGAAGACGGCTGCAAAGTGCATTTTTCCAGCTCATTACAGCGACATAACACCCATGGTGCTTCCATCTGCCACCTCCTCTTTTTCTGCACCAGCAGCCTGAAACTGTTCATGTTCATTGCCCAAGACCTCAGAGACTACCCGCAACTCACTTATCACAGAGAATTCAGCTCCCATTATGCTCAGCCCTCCCGAGGTCTACCTGCACCTTCCATTTGCAAGATTATAAAATGCATGCCACTGCTCTTCTTCATCTGGCATTCTCTGTTGTACCTTTACCAGCTACTCTCAAAATTCTTAAAACTGTTCTTTGCCACGAATCCCGTAGAGAGTTACCCTGGCTATTAACATGCTGTAACTCCTACCTACCACAAAGTTTAAAAAAAAAAAAAAAAATTGTTTTTTCTTGAAAAAGCTGCATCTCTGCTCAACACCTTTTCTTACCAACCATAGTACAGGTTACAGGCTCATGACCAAATCAACTATCTGTCTCCTGAAGCTAATGAAACCTAGGGATGCATGAGTGAGACCTCTGTCAAAACTTTTTTCCACTGAGAAAAGTCACAGTTGTGAAGTCTCGGGTTCCTTCAACTCATTTTTCCCTAAGTTTACACCTTCTCTACTGCTTCTGCTGTTGCACCTCCTCAGTGCCCTGTTACCGCTTACTCCTCCGTGGAGGAGCCACCTGCAGCCTTCTCACCCACACCCAAAACTCTTCCTCCCACCCCGTTCCCCCCTTCAGAAGCCCTTCGGCAGCCGTGCTGTCTTGCAGCAGCTTCTTAGCTCTAATAGCTTTCCCACCCAGAAGATCTGGATGCCGGATAACTCGTTCGCACTTTCAGCACCATTCTTTCTGGCGTTCTCCTGGCTGTTCCCGGGCTACGAGCGATTCCTTTTGCACACACCCTCCCTGGCCCGCGCTCCTTCCACCTCCTGGTCTCCACCGTAACGCTCAGCTCTGCTCCGGACACAGCCAGTGCCGCTCAAACCTCGCTTTTAACTTCCAGCTCTTGCTTTCAGGGAACCTTGACACGGTCAAAAAGCCAAACAGCTGAAGCTGGAAGTGCTTAAAAGGTGTTGGAACCGCGATAACCGTGTGCGCGTGCGGGGCAGCATTCCCAAACCAGCCTCTGGGACACGGAGCGGCGGCCGCTCCGCGTCCCGCCGTCACCGCGGGAACCCGGCCCCGAGGAGCGGCAGGACCCACCTCATAGTCCTGCTGCCAGCTCTCCAGTTTCTCCTGCAGCTCCCGGGCGCTGCCCGTGCCCACCAGATCCCTTAAGCCCTCGGCCATGGCCAGCGGTCAGCTCGCTCCCGGGGGTGGGGCGGGACGTGCTGTGCTGATTCCTCTGTCCCTCCGGGAGCCGCTCCTCGGGCGGCGCGGGTGGAACGAAGATGTTACAGCCGGCCCGGACACTGTGCTGGGCCGCGGCAGCCGCGGTGGTGACGCGCGGGCCGGCCCGTGGCGGCGGCGGTGTCACGGCAACGCAGCTGGGGGGGGGGGGGGGGGCCCGGGGGGGGGGGCGGGCCCGCGGCCGCCGGGCGGCGCCGCCGGGTAACGCCTGAGGGCACGGGCCGCGGGGACCGCCCGCACCGCGGCACCAGGGGGCGCCCGCGGCCCCTCCGCAGCGGCGGCGGCGGCGGTGGCGGCGGGGGAAGATGGCGGCGGCCGCCCCCGAGCAGGTCCGTCCGCGCCGGGACTCGGCCCAGGGAGGCGGCGGCGCCGTCCCGGCGGGGCGAGGGGGGAGCGGGGCCGCGGGGAGCGACCAGCTCGGCCGGGGGGCGCTGCTCGCGAACGGGGCGCTCTGGCGGGGGCGCCATTTTCGCGGCGGGTGTGAGGCTGGTGCGGTGCCGGAACCCGCCGGCCCCGCCGCCTGCCCCGGCCAGGGAGGGTCTTTGGTGCTTGGGGGGCGCTCCCGGCCCATGCCCGGGGCTCCCTGGGGCAGGACGGGCTCGGCCATGCAGCGCCTGGGGGGGGCGGTCGGAGCGGCGCCGTGCTGGCCGCAGGCGCGGGTCTGTGACTAACAAAAATACTCCCTGCCTTGGGAATGAAGCGTGTGGCATTTCTGCAGCGTGAACGAGGCGCTTGGCTCTCGGGAGCGGGGCGGGAGGCGGCGGTGGGTGCGTGCGGTCGCGCGGTTCGTGCAGGGTCGGAGCGGGTCTGGAACATCGCCCAGAGAGCCCTCCATACACTTGACCGGGTCCAGCACCTTCCTCAGCACCATTTCTTTGTGCTTCGGCAACAGAAGAAAACAAGATGTTTTTACTATTCACATCAGTATAGAGACGAGCAAGTGCGGTAAACGTAGGGATTCATGTGAGGTGAACAAAGTAACATCGTAAAGATCAAGTCTCTTCTGTGAAGATTTGGGTCCTTAAATAGCAATGTGTTCAGTTCAAGGGAGGTGGAACAAAATTTTTGACAGCT
The DNA here is from genome assembly GCF_003031625.1 of Empidonax traillii. Lineage (NCBI taxonomy): Eukaryota > Metazoa > Chordata > Aves > Passeriformes > Tyrannidae > Empidonax > Empidonax traillii. The sequence goes on from NW_020955871.1 coordinate 175,340, forward strand.
ACAAAAAAACACCAAAGGTTTATTTTATCTAGGAATATCTACCAGAATTATCTCTTATTAATGTGTTACATTAACAGGACATCCTTTGCAAACTAGTAACTTCAGATTATTAAATTTAATTAGGCAGGCCAAGTTTCCCATGCCAGCTTTGAAGCCTCACAGTCTTTTTCTCCATGCAAGCAGTGTAAGTTCAGTGCAAGCCCCGTGCTATCAAACTTAACTTAAAAGGTGTATACAGCACACTCCTTTTGAATAGACTGAGAGTCCATCACATGCGAGCATGAAGGGAGCTCAAATCCTGTATATTGGCAAATGACCTGCAGAATTATCTCCTGTATCTTCCCTGAGAAGTAAAAACTTGATGAACTTCTTTACAGCTGCTTTGGGTTTTTTTACTGCAGCAATGTCATTAATAATTTCTATCTGCCATGATAAAAATGAGATATAAAACCATATATTGTCTGAAAATACCTGGATTTTAAACTTAGTCATTGTTTTAGAAGAGATTGCTGTGGTTCTAAGCGTGCATGCTAAGTACAGAGTGACACACTGAAATCTAATATTGAATATAACGTCTAATGTGTTACACTAGTCAATTCAGATTTATATTTTTTTGCATACGTATACATGTGTCATTTTGGTGAATTTACATTCCTTTTAAAGCTAAGCTATGCTTTGTGTTACAGCAAAGTTCTAATGGCCCGGTGAAGAAGTCTATGCGAGAGAAGGCTGTGGAACGCAGGAATGTTAATAAGGAGCACAACAGCAACTTCAAAGCAGGATACATTCCCATTGATGAAGACCGTCTCCATAAGACAGGGTTACGTGGCAGGAAAGGCAACTTGGCCATATGTGTGATTGTTGTTCTTTTTATTTTGGCCGTCATCAATCTGATTGTGAGTATAATACTTACACCGTAAGCAACATTAGATCGTATTTCATTGTGATGGTTTATTAGAGAAATAAAACTTTTCTAGTATGGCTGAGGACTTAAAATGTACTGAAGGAGATTCTCATTTTTCTCCTTTCTTTCTTGCTCTTTTGTAGCCTGAACAAGATTAGATGGAAGAATCATATAAATTCAGTTACCAAGATCCCAGCAAGGAACTTACTGTTTATGCAAGAAAGAATTAGGAACCTTCAAAGTCTCATTCCATGCAAAGTGTTATTAGTACAAATGCAATCAGGATATGTGTCAGGAACATTTTACATAACAGAGTTGCATTCAGAATTAACCAGCCACTGCACTCTAAAGCTTCACTGTTGTAATTACCACTTCTTTATTGCCTGGTCAAGGAGAAGTTTCGTAACTGGATGACCACCTGGGAGGGTGTATTCTTCTAGTTCAGGGTTAAGTATGTACTGAGCTGAGCTATTCAGGAAATTTCCTTAGCCAATACTACCATGATTACTCATAAACAGGAAAAAGATATAATTACGGATTTAATATTTTCATATATATATATATATATATATATAAAAATCAGTTACTGTTGCAGATAAGTCTAAAATTAATGTAAAATGCCTTTCATAATTAAATGTGTTATGATGGAATTAAACAGACTAATGTAAATTCACACCTAAAGCTCACTTCAACACTAGCATTAATAATTGTTTCAGATAAAACATCTAGTTAATACCATACTTTGTGTGAGAAGATACAATCAATTTAATATTTTAAAATGTGTTCCTCTTTCAGATTACCCTGGTTATTTGGGCAGTGATTCGAATCGGTCCCAATGGTTGTGACAGTATGGAATTCCATGAGAGTGGCTTGTTGCGGTTTAAGCAAGTGTCTGACATGGGTGTTATACATCCCTTGTATAAAAGCACTGTGGGAGGGAGACGGAACGAAGATTTGGTGATCACTGGGAATAATCAGCCTGTAAGTTATACCACGAATTGAAGGTCTATGAGCAACACTAGAGAATTACACTTACCTTACTAATAAATGTTATATTTGAAACTTTATTAACCTAATGACTTTGTTTCTGAAGATTGTATTTCAGCAAGGAACGACCAAGCTTAGTGTGGAAAAAGACAAAACTTCTATAACCAGTGATATTGGGATGGAATTTGTTGACCCACGGACACAAAATACCTTGTTCAGCACAGACTATGAAACACATGAGTTTCATCTGCCAAATGGGGTTAAAATCTTGAATGTACAAAAGGCCTCTACAGAAAGAGTATGTCTCTCTTAACTTACCTTTTATGATTAATGAGAATACAGTGCGTAGTTTCTTTGTGTAGCAGTAGAGTAGCACTAGTTATTTTATAATGGGTTAAGTGTGCCTTAGGAAGCATTGGGCAGCCCTGTTCCAGAAAAAAAAAACAAACAAACCTATAAACAAAGAAGGAACAGATTAAGTGAAAACAGAGGGGTAAGTTTACATAATCAGTCCTAACAGGAAGCATGTATTAGCTACTAGTGTTAGTTGTGTATCCCATGAAATTGTCATATGAATTGTTATTTTTATCACAAAAATAAACTATTTTACATGCCTTCCAAAATTACGTAATCTTGGTTTTAGATGTGAGTGTGGAAGATAACAAATAGGCAGAAGGTTTGCAGGCATAATGGCAGAAGGGCAAGAAGTACATTGACGTTTTTATTAAATTGTATAGCAATACTTTTAAGGTAATTAAGTTACTCAGCCAAATACAAGTGACACATTTTCACTGATCTGTAATCCACCTTTTTTGGGGTGTTATGTTCTTAGATTACCAGCAATGCGACCAGTGATCTAAACATAAAGGTCGATGGCCGTGCTATTGTCCGCGGAAATGAAGGTGTTTTCATTACAGGCAAGACCATTGAGTTTCGAATGGGTGGTAACATGGAACTTAAAGCAGTAAGTATTTCAAATCAGCATTTTTTGATTGGTTTAGTTTCACATTCAGGCTCATAGTAAACTGATGTAGCTTTATAAGGTTTCAGATTTTATATTAAGTAGTCATGCATAAAAGTTTAGTCAGTATAGCTGGCAGGATTTAAATAGGTGGTTTATTACTTTGCTGTTAAGTAGTGGTTCAGTAGTTTTCAGGTTACAGTGATTTACTACTACTAAGACACAAAAAACCCACAATGCAATTAAAGCCAAGCTTTTAGCCTCTGCCCTGGAACAAATACCAAAGGGAATTAATTTTCTCTTCTGGAAGCTTTTTGGTGGTCAGTAACCTTTGACAGTTAGAAACACTACCTTCTGTGCTGCCACAGCAAGACTCACTGGCTTTCCTTTAAGGTTTTTGGAGACTGCAAGGCATATGGAATGATAAAAAAGGTTAAAGGAGGATTAAAAAATAGAGCTATATGCACTTTAATTTCAAGTGTGAACAAATTTCCTGTAGGAATTCAAATACTGATTACCATTTCACATCGATATTTTTAGATTTACTGCATTTGCTAACAGGTCTGTAAAGTGAAAAAACACACTGCTGCTGTCTCAATAATGATCTACCATTGGAATAGCAAAGTACATTGCTTTGCATAGTTGAGAAATATGTGAGAAAAGCATAGTTGCTTTGCATAGTTGAGAAATCCATGAGTATTATTATATTTTCCATTAAAAAATTTAACCTTTTCATACATACCTTTTTTACTCTGTTGGTTCTACAACTGTCCTAAAGATGTAATTTATTTGTTAAACCAGCTCATCCTTCTCAAAAATAACCTGCCTTGTTTAAATTTGAAGCTGTACTTTTTTTTTCTCTCCTCCTTTATAGGAAAACAGCATTATCCTAAATGGAACTGTGATGGTCAGCCCATCACGACTGCCAAGTTCTTCCTATGGGGAACAGTTCAATAATGGCAACTGGCTACGTTTCAAGCTCTGTATGTGTGCAGATGGGACACTATTCAAGGTTCAGGTGACAGGTTATAACATGGGCTGTCAGACCTCTGTCAATCCGTGTGGAGCCACACACTAAAGCAAACCACTGCCAGGAGAGTTCTTTTTGGTTTACATGTATTTCTATGAAGTAATTGCATGCCTTCACGGAGTTCTGTTTTTACAGCAGTTTATACTAACATTTCTTACATAATATTTTTAAAGAAAGGCTGTTATGGTCGGAAGTATTACATTGTTATTCTGCTAGCTGCAAGAATGGCACTGATTCAGTAAGCTTTCAGGGTACGTGCACAGTGAAGTACCTTCTTGAATATATTTAAAGAACATGATCTTAGCAACAACATTTACTGCCTTCAGTTGCCTTTAGAGGTTTTTGTCCTACGTCCCAAGACCTTGAGGACTGCTGACAACACGACTGAGATCTGAAGTACTTCAAGAGGAATGGCAACTTGTTGCTGGAAGTGAGTTTGCGTAGGATGGCTGAAGCGGCAGATTTTTGTCTTCGTTTCTAGTTGATACAGTGATTTTCCCCAAACTTAAGTGGTTTTTCAGATGCATACTAAGTGAGGAGTAATGGCAGATTCATTTTAAAATATCATATTATTTCTGACATTTATTCTCGTGAAAAAAAATCATAAACCATATTTGCAAAGTAATACTGAGTGTGCAAATGTAACTTGAATTTTGAAAGTCTTGCAGTTATTCAAGTGTTGCTTGAGCTCCCATTCTCTCTGTACTGTTAAGGCATTCTGCAGATGCTTAATTTATGTGAAGTATTTATAAAATGTGTTTATATTAGAAGTACATTTTTAAAGATATAACTTGCTCACTACCCAAAAATAGTGTTTTCCTGGGTGCTTTAATGAGAATAGTGTCTTGAGTAATAACCTAAAGCACGACCGTTGCAGCAGTGTCTGAGATCAGATCTCTCTTTCCTCATAAAGGTCAGTACTGGTTCATTACTAAAAACCTCCTAATTAAATTCTGAAGTTAAACTGCAGGTCTGTAATTCTAAATGTGATGGTACGACAGCAGAGTACATACATGTGTATCGGAATCTGTCAACAGTGGAAGTGTGGTGAACTGGGGCCTATTGCGACTGCTTTTGCAGCAGTAAGGTGTTTTGTGATAAAAAATAGACCAGCTATAAATAAGACTTCTCCTTTCCCCATCCCACATATTTCTTCAGTTTAAAATAGTTTTTTTAATGTTTTGCAGCAGCAGCAAATAACCTTAATAATAATGGAGGCCACAGAAGTGACTTTGCAACAAGCTTTTCTGAACAAGCACACACTTCTTTTCCTAAATGTTGTGCGAATGTTACAGGTTAACTTCAGAATTGGTCATTTGTTCTGGGAAGATAAACTATCTACCCTTGTTTTACAGCACTCGAAGTACATAGAATTCCATAAAATATGAACCAGCTCCTGCTGTAACAAGAACTTCACATCTAAGGTCTCAATTCCCAAATTTACTGGAAGCCAGCAAGTCCTCAGGCAGGATGTATATGGGTGGAAGTGATTTCTGGAGGGGGATCCTTGAGTCAGGCATTATACCATACAGGAAGTCAGAGGGGTCGTGTTTCCCTCACTGCTCAAAGGCAATAATTGTTGGGGTTTTGAGGCTGCACAGCACTGGAGCTGTTCTGACAAAATCACAATAAGCAGAATAAAATGTAGCAAAAGACGTTGAGTTGCTTGCATTAAAGATTATGGGAAAGTACTAACATTTTGCATACTGCCTTCATGAACTTCATAGTTTTACTAGAGTTAATAGTTATTAAACACTTCACACCCATTTTGCTGAAAACGTGCACCTCTCCTTCCTGCTAAGCAGTGCTTCATTTAGCATTTAGTTACAGTGAAAAGGAGGAAATAAACATTTTTACAGTTCTCACTCTTAGGCTAATGGAAGTTTGTCAATTTATTTTTTAATATATATATATATATAAATACATTTTAAAAAGAGCAGTATCCTCAAAGCTGAAATAGATCTCGCAAATGACAGATACTGCCTTGGTCAAGTAGGTTACACAAAGAGGCATACTTAAGCTCTTCCCTGGTTAAATACTGACATGCCTATATGCTAGTATTGGATTCTTGTAATTATCAAGAGTTCTTTTTAAAATACTGTATGCAATGTAGCTGAAAGATTTATCACAAAGGTACTCTTAAATCATAGTCTGAAAAATTGAAGTGTGAATATTTTTGGTCAGTATGTAGCAAAACCAATAATACAAGTAACAAATTAAATAAATTATCAATTTGCTACCCACTGCTTTATTGCTAATATATTTTATATTTATATTGCATAGTTTGAAAAATGTTGGCACCACATATGCCTTGTGTTGTGTGTTTACTTGTATGTTTTCTAACTAACTGCCTAAGGTACATTTTTTTAATATGTATTTCAAACATTGTATGGCACATTATTTCAGTCCCACAGATGCACTTAAGATTCTGTGTGTTTAAAGTGCATTCTACATGCCTCTGTAAAATGCCATACCGGGTACGCTGAAACAACTTGCATGTGAAGAGTTCTCAGCATACGTAACGGTGGTAGTTGTTTCAATGGGTGAAAGACAACAGAATTTCTCATCTTTGTTTTGAAATAAAATAATAAATTCTAAGATGCAGCTGTGCTTCAGAAGTCTTATTTCTAAGGATATAGTTTTTCATTAAAAATACATTGTTGTGTTATTGACAGGGAAACTGGTATTTTATTAACTGTAATTATCAAAGTCAATCCACACCTATTTGTCGTGGATTGTATCCAGTGGACTTTGCTCAGTGGTAATTGTGTATGATACCTGAAGCAGAGTTCAAAAGTCTCCACGGTTGTTAGTTCACAAGCTCCTGAGAAGTTGTGTTTCTTGAACAAAGGGCTGGAAAAGAAAGAAAAGGTTCTAATTGTTTTTTTGGGAGAGTTGGAGGGAGGAGGAGGGTTACCAGTTTGTGAATAATCTTTTTGAAAAACACGTAAGACTCCAAGACTGAATGTTTAAGGCAGAATGTTGGTAATGCTTTGGTTATTTGCTGTTGATTTTCTTTTAATGTCAAAGTATTTCCGCTTTCTATTGAATTCTTGTTATGCTGAATTTAACTCTAATTTTACATTTTACATATAGATACTATGGATAACCTTCACTTGAGTGTCATAGCTGTGGTCCTTTACTTTAATCTTCCTGGATCAGTGGGAACCAAGTCACAGCAGATTCTTCTTGCGACACATCACCATTCAGAATGTCAGTGGGATGGGCAGTTCCTACTGAATTGTTCTTTTACCAGAATATCTGCTATTCCAGAAGATATATCACGAACAGTAAGAGTGGCTGATTTTAGTTACAATAATATTAAAACTTTTCTGTGCACTGATGGAAGAAATGAAGAATGGATGTTGAAACACCTGAACCTCAGTAACAACCTGATTTCTGAACTCTTCTTAACTGCTTGTACAAATTTACCTGTTTTAGAAACTCTGAACCTCAATGGTAATGCCATCCACACCCTCACACTGGACATACCTGTGCCTGCACCTGGGTCTAAAACACACAGAATTGTTGACCGCGTCCTGCCTGCTTTGAAAGTATTGTCAGTTGAAAGAAATAATCTTAATACAGTTCCAAGAGGTAAGCATTTCAAAAATCTTTAAGGACCTGGCTTCCCAGGGGTAAGTTGGTTTTGGATATAACTCACCCATCTTACTGAATTCAGAATGTGACTTTCTCATTTAGTTAAAGTGAGGGGAAAGTTCCACCTGCAAATACAGAGCAAAGGGATTGTTCCAGGTTAGGTTGGGGATATTTTTAATACAGTCTTTGCAACTCTAATGCCTTAATAACAGTCAAATATAACCAAGTTTATCCTGTAAGAGCCCAAGCAGTATTTTTGCTTTTTGTATAGAAAGGGAAGTAAGGATCCTTGGAAAAACACCAGCCTCACCTGTCGTGAACCTTAACATTAGGAAAATTACAGATAATAAATTTTATATTACCCTTCAGGAGAAAGTCAACACTCCTAAATAAAACTTGCTCCAATTTTAGGAAGACAGAAAAATATATTTTGTTTAGTCAAAACAATTTTGCTCTATGCCATCTGACACCCAACGAAAGTGACACCTTGGTGTAACAGGAGAGGGCTGTAAAGTTTTGATAGACTTGTGGAAAGGCTTTGCTGGTCACTGAGCTGTGTGGGGCATCTTAACCTTTATCCTCATAAAGGGATGATTCCCATTGTCCAGACTCTTTAAATGAAGCAGAAGGTGCTGAATGAGCAGCCCTATCCTATATAACGTGTTACATTTATTGATCTCTGATGATAACATCAGATTTATTAGCTCTAGAGTTTGAAAATACAGGAGGATGTGGGATGATAAACAAAAACCCCACTTATCCCACAGTGTCAGACAATGGCAATAAATGTGCACCTACACAGGGTCCTGAAAGTTCTGTGTTTCTCCTTTTATGGTATTAATTCTCTGACACGCAGGAAATCCATTTCACTTAATCATTCTGTAGTATCTGTAAGGTCATACAGACAATATAGAAAAATGACTTTATAATAAAGACATCGATGCAAATTTAGGTAGATATAACTACATGTTATGGGATGCCTCAGTGGGTCAGACAGATCAATCTTTTCTATAAGAGACTCAATTTTTAGATGTTACAGGTCAAATTGCTCTGCATGGTACCACAATACTTAAAACTTATACTTAAATCCTGTATTCATTTAAATACATGCTCAGAACTTAATTTTCCTCATCCAAAATACTTCACTAACATTCTAATCTTTAAGCTCAGGTAAGAAAACACAAACTGCAGTTCTAAAGCAGAGGTTTCCCACCGAAACCCTTCTCTCAGCTGCCACCCCAGGAATCAGGCTGCTGCCCACTGCTACCATACCAGTGTATATTTTTAGCACAAGTTTAGCTTCATGGAAGCATCCAAAGTACAATTCTTCATGCAGGTGCAAGGAAGAATTTATGAACTGCCAGAACTTCTGGATGCCTTTCCTATCAGCTACCTCTAGTTTTACTGCAGGAATGAATCATTCCCTCTGCTTTTCACAATAAACCCAAAGATCAATTGCTTGGCAAACAGAACTGCAAACTGAGAAAAGAGATTTCCAGTAAAACAGCTGACACCAAGGGCAAAATTTTTAAGGACAAGTAGCTCTCAACAATGGTGTAAGATCAAATATCAATTCAGAATGACACTCAGGTGTTACACACTGTGGTGATGCTGAGCGTTCAAGTGCCTGCCTTCCCACTGGAACGTGCAGGCTGGAGCTTCAGGGGCTGCCTATACAGCACCTAAGAAAAATGAGGTATCTCCAGCATTCAAAAGGGCTCCTTGGGCAAGACATGCTATCGTAACTAGGATACACTGTAGAATATACTGTCATGCTTGATAATTCACAGGCAGAAAAGCATAAGCAACACATTTGTGTTTTCAGTCAGGTTTTACATTCTATAAAGATGGTTCAAATAATTCCATATATTGAAAAACTCCCATGAAATTGCAGATGGCAATGGATAGGAGATATTGTATCACCTTCTGTATCTCCATCTTTTACTTAAAATTAACATATTTGGATCTTGTAAACTGAATATATTCCACCTTTTCACACTCCTCCTTTCCTACCTCCAGTTTTTCAGAGAAGCATGCTCAAAGTACAGAGATCACACTAGTGTTACTGCTTTTATGAAAGTGTCAATTTTTAAAGCATGCATTGACAACGAATGTATTCATGTGCCTGCTGCTGATCCTATGCAGCTTTTAGAATAGGACAACCACTGACTAGGAAAGGCACAATAACACAAAGGCTGCAGCCACTCATTGCAATAGACAGGAACGGAAGGAATTTTGTTGCGAAGAATTTTATAAAAACACTTGATGCAATTGGGAAAACAAGAACATGAAATGTAATGTAGTTTTGTTCTTCCTAGGACTAAGCCTGCTACAATCTTTACAAATGGTCCATATGTCATCTAATAGCATACAACAGATTGACTCAAAGGATTTTCAAAACTGCTCACAGCTGAAAGACGTTGACCTGCGAAACAACAAGATAACTAAAATTCATCCAGATGCCTTCAAGAATCTCAACAAATTACAGGTTGTAAAGCAATATTACAATATTCAATATTTTATGTTAATCATCATTAAAGATATTAATTATCAACTGTTCAGCATGATTATATTGCTCTGATTATAATATTAGTGTACGATTATAAAAATTAAAGCAAATGGTGACAATAATATTTTTATGTATTTGCTTTTCATATATAGGAAAACACACACACACATAAATATACAAAATATAACCATAAGTTCACTATTTATCTATGCCACAAACCAATCCATAACTGCCTTAAACACACACTTGCTTTTCTACCTCCAATTCCTTCCATGGCAAGATCCCTGCAGCTTCTCATTCACACAGAGGTAGGTCTACAATGGGAGAATTTCAAACATACCACAATTTATCATTTTCATGTACATTAAAAACCTTAAAACAATATTACTGAAATCCTAAACAGATGTATTGTTCGCATAACTACAAAAGTGCTTGTATACTAAAAGAAAGATTGCAGATGTTGCAATAAGGATTCCATTGTAAGGCTAATCAATTTAATTATGAATTATTTCCAAATAGGTCGTGGATCTCCGTGAAAATCCTCTGATGATCCCTCTGCCACAAATATTGATCAATTTGAACTTCTTTCAACTTGAAGTGTATTCGTCAAATAACGCCTGGATATTTAACTGCGGGCTAAATGCTTTTAAACATTTATTTCATTTTCCTTTTGACTCCACAAGGAAAAAATGGAGCCTCTCATACAATCAGTTTGCCAACTCCCAGAAACCTCTGCTGTATCTTTCAAGTTTCCATTTAAACTGCAGGGACAGTGTTTTGCTCAAGAGGGCTACAATCCCAACAGGGAACACATCAGTGCTGAACTGTAACTTGGACAACACAAGGGGTACGTACGCAAGGGACTCCATCTAAATGCTCTAAAATCCAAATGCTTGCAGAATGATCAAAGAAATCTGGGTTTAAAAGTGCGGTTTTAAAGATACTGTTTAAAAATAACTGAACAACAATTTAAGGTGCAATTAATGTACTGGTTAGAATATTTGAAAGTCACGTTTCCCAAAAAAGACTTCATCTAATTCCTTACATTAAACTAATAAGGATGCCAAGTTATTCACAAATACATTTCAGTAAGTAGTTTGTTGCAAATATATCAGTTCATTTTGGACTGAAACAAAGTACCAAATAGTGAGATGGCATTTCCAGGGCATGTAGAAAACTGAGGAGGAGGCAATAGTTCTCAGTATTCAGCTAAAAGCAAAAAGAAATGAAAGTTTATTTGCAAGGGAAAGGATTTCTATTCTTAAAAAGTACAGCTATTGTAGCACACACTTCACATACATTTACAATTAATAAAGAGCACTGAAAGTACAAGAGACAAAAACTACAGAGCCAAGACTTTCCATGCAGATGGAAAACTAAGACCAGACTTAGAGTAGAAGGTGTATATGTCATATACGGTGAGGCAAAATGGTTTAAAACTCTAATGGAGTAACAGCACTTGGAGGTGGTAATCATGTTGAGCATATTGGAAATGCCACCTACTTTGTCTATTTACAAGAAAAGTCACAGAAACATGGATTAAAATCAGCACACTGGATTGTACCAGAATTCAACTGGGAACAAAACCTGATCCAAAGGCAAAGGTGAACATATGACCTTGAAACATAGTCCAAAAGCCAACAACCAGCCAAGGCCCACGCTAGCTAAAGTCTGAAACAATTGCTCAATCAATACAAATGTCCTTGATTTAAGACCTTTTTGCTGGAGTCAAACCAGTAACAGGAAAATCACAGTGGCTGAAACCCTGACAGTTAACAGGTGAAGTTTTATCGCATGCAGTCACCATGGCCACGCTGGAAAAGATCAGAAGGTGTTTCTAGTATAATCCAAAAAATACTTAGATGATTTCAGTGACCTCCTGGCTCACCCATACCATTTTTCTTGTAAAATCTGCTATTAAAACCCCATATATAGTGTGTTTTTAAATGGGCTGGTGGGGATGTGTGTGTGTATATATATATATATATATATATATATATATATATATGATGGTTTAACAGACTTCGTACCAAGTAAAATGACGATGGATAAAAAGAAAATGGATTTCATACTAAATTGTCAAAATTATCAAAGATAGGTCAGAGTATGTTCTTATAGTAATAACTTGACCCTGCAAATCAAGTATCCTATGTTTTTAAGAAAGACTGAGTTTGCATTTTCTTTTATTTCAGATAACGGAGTCTCTTGGTGGACACCTAAAGGTAGAATTTCAAAAAATCACAGTCTTCCTCATATGACACTGGATAAAAGGAATAATTTAGTGATATACAATGCTGAGAAAACTGCTGAAGGATTATATTTGTGTATTTTTAATACAACAAAGGAGAAATATCTCATTTACAATATACAGGTGAAAGAAAAGGTTTCAACATTTTTGGTTAGAAAAGCCCGGGACACTAACACTGTTTTTAGACACAAAAAAACAGAGTCAGACCTTGCACTGGCTGTCTCCCTGTCAGTGCTCATTACGTTTGTTTGTGCTTTTTGTCTGGGTGCTTTTGCCAGACCCTACCTTGTGAGCCTGTGGAGACACATGTGCAGGAATAAAAATTCAGGTTCAGAACATACATATTCTAATCAAGCTTTTTCAGATGAAACCTTGAACAGAGAGTTTTCTGCAAGCAATCCAACAAATACACAGCGTAATGTGTTAATTTGTGATGAGAATTCTTCAAGAAACACACGCGTTTTTCCTACAGAAACTTCTACTTCATATGAAAATGTCACTGGCAGTGGTGCAGAATGTCAGGAACAAAGCAATGCCGAGATCAACATGAAGAAAAAACCAGTGTTTTCAGAAATCCAAACAAGTACTGACAATTATGAAAATGCAAATGTTTATGATAATGGATTATTTTCTGTTAAGACAGAGTCCCAGAACAGCAGTGAAGTAACACCAAGGCAATTGATGAGTAATAACACTGCATTACGGAAAGATTTGACATATACAAATAATCAAGACTCAGAGAAGAGCAGGATCCCTCCCATACCCCTGAGACGGAATGCTCACCCTTACTCAAATCACAACTCTTCAAATTCAGAGAAGGGAGAAACTGACTTTTCATTTTCCACAGTACAAACACATTCAACTGCACAAGACTCTAGAAACAGCAAAGTAAGCAACGACTCTGGTTTGCTGCACTCTGAAATCACAAAGGCTACACCAGATCCTCCAGAAAGAAAAGGTATAGTTTTGCTTAATGAACCTACACACACTACAAAATTTATGCATGGAAGGCAAGGCTGTGATGAACAGCTTGGTCTAAGCAGCAACTTAAATATACCTAGTGATGTGGGAGATTTTATTTTACCCAATGTCTCCGAAAGGGATATGGATACTGAGAATTTAAGCAGCTGTGAAACAACAGAAAACTTTCCTGTTACAGAGTATGACTGTAAAAGGATATGTTCAAATGAAAAAGATGCTTCAGCAGATGTATTTGGTGATAGTTCTTCAGATGAAGGGACTCCATTCTCACTGAGTGACTGTAGCTCTTTAGAGGACTTTAAACTGGAACAACCTGATGTCAGTGACAACCTGCCAGCTTGTCAGTCATCACTAGAGGAAGCCAATACAAATAGTGGAACAGAGAAGCTCTCAACACTGCCAGAGTCTCCAAACATTGCTGCTGAAGTTCAGCATATTGGCAAAAATGAAGATGAGAATACTGCATATTTTGAAACCACTATTAATTATGGATCAGATACCACCAAGTGTGAAATAACATCTCCTTACACTGATGAACATGGTGGCCACATAGGCATGTCAGATCCAGATACAGCTAGTTCTTCAAGTCAAGAAGTTCCAGGAACATTTGGTTATTTTACTAACGCAGAGTCAAAAGTACAAAACTCTGATTCTCTCCACAGTCAAAGTATGGATTTTGATAACATGGTACTTTCACTAAAACATTCTTCCACGTATGACACAGAGACAGAAAACATTCCTAAAGAGGCTGAATTGCAGCTGTATCCACTTCCCGCGGGACCACAGCATTCCCTCAGCTTCAGTCCCAGAAGACTGGGACTATTTCCCAAAGAAAATACATCAGAGGAAAGTACAGATGAGAGCATAGCCAGGAAGTCCCCTGAAAAGAGTCATGGTGAAGCAGATATTACATTAGGAAGAAACATGCATACATCTGAGGACAATGGCTTTATTTTTGCTCCTATTGATATGGGTTTGAATGAAATTGTTAAAAAAACATCACTGCTGCATTCCAGCAATGAATCATCTCTTCAACCGCTGTCTGAACATAGAGCTGAAAAACATTTCATGGTCATTACACAGCAAGAAGACCTGCTACCACAGGGGAAGCAGGAAAACACAACTAAGGCTTGGGCAGATAAAATGGAAAGAGGTTTTGATGAAAAAAATTGTGATGGATACACAGAATTACAGGATACCAGCAACTGCAGTCTGCCTGAAGAAACACAATCTTGTAATCTTACAGCAGATCTGCTGCATCTTCCTAATTCTGGAAGAACACAGTCAGTGTTCACAACAGATGGTCATTTCCAACTGGATCAGAGTGACAAGGATACATATTCCTTCTCAGTTCCACAAGGTTTCTTCAATGAAAGCACACAGTACAGTTCACATTCATTCCCACAAAAGCCTACAGGAAATATAATCTCTAAAAGCACTCATTCCAGCAAGATGGAGGATGACACCACTTGGACAGAACTGGGACATAATTCTACAACAGCTGTAGAACACCTCCAAAATTCCAGTGAAAATCTCAGTCAAAAAAGTCGGACGAATTCAGGACAGGAGCAGTTTTTTGTTAAGAAGAAAAGAGCGTTTGATGGATTCGCTAACATTTTGCAAAGCAGAACAAACTTCAATAGTTGAGACACAGAATTGTAATACTAAGCTGCCACAGTGTTTATGGCATTACAGCAGATGCAAAAATTAAGTCGTTTCAAAGTGAAGTGCCTTTTGTTTAGAAGGGTACTTATAAAAAAAAAAAAAAGCACACCAAACCAAAAACAAAAAAACACCCTAACAGATTTTATGAAAAGCAACTCTAGAACATTAGATCAAGTTTTTGCTGGGTTATAGTATATATTTACTTTCTCGTTGTCAGTTCTAATACATTATTTTCCATTGGAATTTGCTTCAGATATGCACTGTTTTGTCTCTCTTTGTCTAAAATAAATGTAAACATTGAGATTATGATTAAATCATTACTATTACTGTGTTTTCCTGTGGGACTCACCCTATACAATGAAATAGTACATATTACTGTCTTCTGCTTTTTGAGCCAAATTTGTGGATTAAGTGTCTATGAATTCCCATAGTTTTGCAAAGATAGGTAAGTCCAAGCAGTATTCAATTACATTTAAAAAAATCATTTTTTAACTTGGCAGGACATAGAGAATAATGAAAACTACTTTTCTCAAAGAAACACAGTAGAATTCAATCCTTGCAGAAAAGTCAGTTACGGAGATGTAGCTATGACAGGACATCACCTGTAGTCTGCAGACGAGGTGATATAGGCAGGGTAATTTAAAAAAAAAAAAGACAAAGGATCCTATACCCACTTCAGAATTTTACTTAAGAGGGGCAAATCAAGAGCAGTTCCAAAACTGCTCTATTAGAATATCAGTAGCTTGATATAGAGTAACTTTATCTAAGCCAAAAGATAAAAACTGTAAGGTAAAATTTTCTCTGAATTTGGCACAAGGTGGCCAATTTACTCAAAATCTCTCATATAACTCAGTCCAGATTATATGGCAATTTCAGGTAGGTGTTTCATAGATTTAGGTCACCACAGTATTTGCAAATAACTGCAATCAGTAACATCTGTAATTCAATTACAAGCAATGAATCTGCTGTCATTCACGCAGATGAACTTGTTTTCCAGTTAGTTCCTAGAGGATTTCTTTTGCTGCAGTATTCAGTGATATCTAAGCTGGTAACTAATAAGTTTATTTAGAGTAGGTACCATTCCTTTGGTAGGAGTCTACTCAGGAACCATGGATGAAACCATCTTCTGAAAAAAAATGGTAATTTATTATCAAATTATTCTTGATTTTAAAAGGTCTGATTTTGGTTTCTGTTTTTCAAACACAGGAAAAAGTTTTACACATTTAACTGTCCAGAACTGTTTGGACGCTATCAGTAGACAAAAATAGATGGCAAAACACTCAAAGCTGAAAAACAACAACAAAAAATCCCAGAAAGGGTACAATACAGTAAATCTGCAATTAAGTGTTTTCCAATACAACACATTCTTTGATTAAGTATCTGTAAATGCTACTGTTCTACTGCAATTTTTCTCTCCTAATCCCCACATAATCTCAACAGTCATGTAATGCCTTGGCTTCTACTGAATTTGTGGCTGCTTTCTCTGAGAACAGTGTGGCATAAAATTCAGCTGGTTTTATAGGCTGTCTAGAAGTGAAGAACTGGTTAATTAAGACCAGTTCCTTTTAGGAACAGCTACAGAATCACCAGAAGCAGAACACAGAACAGTATTTCCTCATGACCAGCACTTCTCTTCGCACCCACAGCCAGCTTTCAGTAAAGCTCATTATCCACACAAGCTACTTGTGGCCAAAGCAACTTTACAAATGCAATGCATGAAAAAAACTGCTTACTTGCTCTTTATGGTATTTATGAGTCTTTAAACACTGTGTTGACACCTCTCAAGGTCAGCCACCTTTTGGTTGTACCAGCTGCTAACAAGCTAAGAAATTTAACTACATAAGCAAGGCAACTTTGTGGATAGTGGGGGAAAAAATACTTGAAAGTATGTATTGATGTACAATACATAGAAATGTTTTGTCATTTGTTTCTGCTACAGTCCAGCAGGCTTTCAAGATACGTATTGGAAAGTTATTTTCTCATCTTTTTTCTGACCACGGGAATGCTGCGGTGGCAATGCAGACAGTACACTACTTGTTAGAACCTGCAAGTTTTCCAAGCCTCCCTTTATGCCATAAAGTCACAGAAAAAGTTGATCTGTTCTCATCAGAGAAAATATATTGGCTCCTTCATCATGAGATTTTTAACACGTGACAAAAATATTTCATTCTACTGTCAGAATATTGTTGATGTTCCATCTCAAACTTACCTTCAGATTTCTGCCTAATCTTGCCACGGTCCTTCACTGCCGATTTCTCCATTTTTATTATTCATTCAAATCCAAACACTCAGCTGCTTCTCCTTCATATCAGTTCATTTCATTAGCAATTGCTCTTTCAAAACTTTTTTTTTTTTTGCTCTTACAAAACCTTTATGTTTTCTGTGACTTCCATGCAGTACTCTTCATACTCTGCTCCTCTCTACCAATCCTATTTCACTGTGCCCTTCTGTATCGAAGTTACACAGTCCCATACACCCTGACCTTGAGGTTGTGTCCACTCACTTTTTACATTCCAATTAGTAGCAATCCACTGTCTTGTGTCCACACTGAAAGCTCCACAAAATTTAGTTTGTTTGGTCACTGAGAATTTTCTAGGATAACTGTAAAAGTAAAAAAACCAATTGCTGTTACTATCCCAACTGATGGTGGTTAAACAGACAAAGCCACAGAATAGGCTTGATAAAAAAGGTGCTTGAGTGTATGAACTTGTAAATGAAGCATGAGGAGGCAGCCAAGAGGATGCTGGCAATGGTCTGGGCACACCTTTCTCACAGGGCAATGACGTGCTGAGCTCCACAGTCCACAGGACACAGTATCCCCCATAGAGTGTATCAGTACAGGAAAAAAACTCAGGTCTTAAGAGCAGATCTTCACATACAGTAATCAGAATGAAATAAAGCTCTCATTTTCAAACACGTACCTGTAACAGTTCGATAATTATCACACTGCTTGCTCTAAGTACAAAGCATTTCAATCTCTCCTGACTTCACTGAAAACAGGGCTGGGAAAAAACCCTTGAATATAAGGAGAAGACATGCCCATACATATATTTAACATCACTTTTGGAAGTTTTAACACCTTTTTGGATAGTAATAATAAATTTTTCATGGTACAGAAGACTGTGACTCACCCCATCCAATAAACAAGCACCAGTCTACATTCTGAGAATTAGCAAAGGCAATCCCAGCCTTTATCAGCAACATGAATGTAATGAAAAACATGAGTTCTATAGTACAGTATTCTAATTGTAACATAAACACATTCAATTTCAAATAACACTTTAAGTCAGGAGCCTTCAGACTGGTAGCTCAAATTGTGCCAGTTGCCCAGGGCCATGTTCAGATGGCTTTTGAGTATCTCTGAGGGCAGAGACTCCATAACCTCCCTGAGCAACCTCCATCAGTGCAAAGTTGCTCTCACAATAAAAAAAAGTATTTCCTCATGTTTACATGGAGCCCCCTCTGTTTCGGTTTGTGCCTACTGACTGTTGTCCTGTCGCTGAACATTGCTGAAGAGTCTGGCTTTGTCTTCGTTACATCCTCCCCATTCAGATATTTAAATACATGAGAAAGATCTCCCACAGCTATAGGACTTTGCACTTCTCCTGATTGAAGTTAATGAAGTTCCCGTCCACCCATTTCTCCAGCCTCCTGAGGTCCCTCTGGATGGCAGCATGACCCTCTGGCTTATCATCCTTTACTTCCAGCTCTGTGTCAGCAGCCAACTTGCTAAGGGTACACTCGGCCTCATTACCCAGGTCAGTAACGAAGATGTTGAACAGCACTGGACCCAGTACTGACCCCTGGGTACAGCGCTAGTTAGTGGTTTCCAACTCGACTTTGCTCTGCATATCACCACCCTCTAGGCCCTACAATTTTCAGTCTACCTTCCGCTCATCCAGTCCATAAACCAACAGCTTTTCTATGAGGACCTCATGGGTCAAAAGCCTGCATCAACATGAGGGGGTAATGATCATGCTTCTTGTAAAATTTAATCACAAGAGACATTCCTGCTCAAACTGACTCTTTCTGTTGAAAATTTTTGTATTACAGTACTGGTTTATACTCACACACTCTTGAAACACTACCTTCTCAAAACATACCTTTTCTCAACAGTTTTAAATACTAATTTGCCCTGCTATTAGAAATAAGGGCGACAAGATCCTACACACAAGTTCTCTGCTACTAAATGACAAAGGTTGCTCGCTGACATGATGCATGTTCAGATATGAGAATTTCTGAAGTGAGAACCACAGAAAAATCTGAAGTCAGTTGCTGAAACCAACACAAACACTTTTTATTTGTGGGATGCCATTTTACATCAACACCAGCAAAGGACCTAAAAATCAATTGGATGAACTCATGTTAAGTGGCATAATAGTATTTTCATCAGATCATGAGTCACAGGAGTTTAGCACATCTCATTTATGTAGTATCCAAATAACTAAGACGTGAAGCATTCACAGTTACAGGTTAACTGCTGTTCCTGCAACAGCAGTATCCGTAGGTACTATGTTGTGACAACACATGCACACACGCACGCACACACACAGAGGGGGATGGATTTAAAAAATAAAAACAAACAAAAATATCAAGCTGAGGTTTGGTTTCAATCACAGAGAACAAACTATTTAGTTTGTGGATAGATTCTATACACTTTTACAGCAATAGAAAGGACAAAATATAAGGCCTAGAAAGAGGTATTTTAGCAGTTATAATTAAAACCAGGGCACAAGCTAACCTTTAAAGCTGTCTATATGAATTCCAAGAGTATTAAACAATTTGTTAGACTTGTGGTCAAGGGTCAACAGAAATCTGGGAAAAGCTTTACACAACTGAAGTCCATTTCTTGCCCTTCAAAAAAAGTAACTTGGGAACATTAACCAAGTAGCAATAAGCTATAACTGATTTTGATTGTGTGAGCATATTTGTGATGAAATAAAATGCATGTCTTTGTGGCAAAATGGGAGAAGCCTCTACAATATTAGAAAAGGTTATACAAAGATAACCCAAGTATTAATTGTAGCTTAAAGACAACTGTAAACAGGCTTCAACTCAAAACTCAAGTACATAAAGGATTTCAATATACTCCACGCTCTTCAGCTTGCTTTCCTTGAAAAAGAAAAAACGTCAAAAAACAACAGTAACACAGAATTATATTAATATTTTAAATACTTAATCACTTCACTGTAGAAGGAAATTTGATTTGTGGAATGTACTGGCTACTAATATTAATAGAATAATTTAGGTTGAAAAAGATCCTTGAGTCCAAAGGCCTCCAAAAGTTTGTCATCTATCAAAGAATGTCAACTGCTACAGCCTCTAGATGCTGTTTTCCTTTCACTAACTGTATTTCCAATTTACATCTCCCAAATACCCAAAATTAATTGTATATTGATCAAGCTTCTGCTAAATGTACAGTAATAGTACACCAGAAAGATTAGCAAAAGACCCATGACACTTCCTCAGGAATGACCTCTCACTGTCTTATCCAAGAAATCAGCATATTCTGTACATTACTTTTCAAAAGGGGGAAAAAAAGAAAAACACCAAACCACACCCAAACAAAAAACTACCTACATCAACTATTTCATGGCAAAATTAACAAAAAAGAAAATGCCGAACTTGTACTAAATGCAAGTTTAACTGAGTAGGTTAGCTAACTCTCCACAATTATTTAAAAATGAGAGGGAATTTTTCCAAAATACAGGAGCAGGCAATGTTCAGACCCTATGCTTACCAGCATATATAAGCAAAACGAGCAGAATGGATAATCCAGAGAAACTCATCGAGCCATGCAGGGCCATTTTAGTCCAGTTGTTCACTATAACTGTCAGTAAAGCTGCCTACTATCTGTAACTGAATCTGTGCTTTACTTTATGAGGATGCATGTTTATAAAACCTGCTGAAGGCTACAGATTCACCCTGTTTGCAAGTGGAAGAAAAAAAATTGCAGCGTCTATCTGATTCTCTTCCAAACACATCCTTCCTTTCCATCATTCCCAATTACTTTTACCCAAATTAAGAAAACAAGTTTGTTTACTTACACAGCACGAGTACTTCCTGAGGTTTCTTTTCCTCTGTTTTCTTTGCTTTCAATTAAATGTTGTATTCTGATAAACATTAGCAAAACTTGGAAAAAAAGGACCTGGTTGAGCTGTACAGATTTCTGTTGACCCTGTTAAATGAAAGCTATACCTGTAACAGCAATAGATAAGAAGTGTCTTTGGCTCTTGCTTCCATTATTGGAAGCTCAACTAATAGTGACATACAAAATCTTTTATGCAAACTTGTATTTGTTGCAGGATTCATGCCAATTTGTGCTGATTGGTTTTCCAGAGTCAGTAACTAGCTTAATTAATGTTTAAGAGCAATTACACTATTTCACTTAAAATCTTGGCAATCACAATTTAGCCTAATGTTAAAAGTTATATTGCTTCAAAGTTCATTCTTTAAGAACTAAACCAGCATCTCCACTGCTACTTCTTTATGGTTGTACTATGATAATAAACACATTTACAACAGAAGTCTTAGTAAAATGTGTGTTTTCATAAGAGGCTTATTGTAAACATTAAATACCATACTCCACTCAATTAATTTCTTGTGCAAACTGGCATCAGACATGGAATTAAGGTTATGCATATAAGTACATGAGAAAGCACTGACTGTGTATGTTTTACCACTACTAACTTCAAACTGTGCTATTAAGTGTCACGGAAATATGAACATAACTGTTTTGTGGGGAAGGCAGTGTTTTCTTCTTCGCATCATGAAATTCCAAGTTTTGTATATGCATACATATTGTATACCTATGTATATACAAATATATACACAAACAGACACAAACAATTTTTGTCTTTGGCAGCTGAGTTTGAAAAACCAACCACAACAACAGACAGATCTGAACACAACTGACCACCTGTAGCACCACAATTACAACCTCCTGGTCCAGGGCAGCAAACTAATGTGCTTTTGCTAAACTGGGCTTAATCCTGAAAGGAGTCAAGTTCATGACAGTTGTTCCTGATTTGATGGCAAGAATAAAACCTTCAACACAGATGAAAATGTCACATTCGACCTAAAATGCTTTCTTCCTCTTCCCTTGGATTGCATTCTGAGGAAACAACAAAACTGTCAATACCTCGGAAAATATTTCTACAGAAAAGTAATGTTATTCTTTGTTCCAAAATATCCACTGGCCCTTTGTTCTTAAATGCTCCGTGAATCAATATGGAACATTTTAATAAATCCTCAGAGATCAAAGTTTAATAGCACCGGATACTTCAAGGACCTATTTATAAAAATCAACACTCATTACTTAATAAAGAAGGGTAAGGCAAAGACAATATGACAAAATTACAGAACTTAAACATCATTCCATTCACCCATTTTTCCCCAAAATAATCACTAGAACCATCCTATGCAGATAAAGAAATGAGTGAAATAGGCAGTGGTCCCTACTAAAAACTACTGTCATTTAATGCTGGTGTTTAATATGCCCATTGCCTGCAATGGACATTCTGCCAGGAAACTAATCCCCAGCATGAAAGAAAAAGTAATGTTTTGACTATTCAAGATCATATTTTTTCCGATATTATGTTTTTAATTACTTAGAAACATGAAGTTCGAGGCCCTTGGAAAGACTAATGTAACAAACAAAAAAATCCCCAAAATCTTTATTATCTATGTGCTAGGGGTAAGCATACTTCATTACCCAAACCACGAATTTCAGCTAGAACTTTCAGCTTCACTAGATCATAGCCTAGACCAAACACTCTTGGTACACCAAAAATTAAAAGGAGTATGCCAAAGGCAATTTACAAAAGTCTAAAACCCATTTTTAAAAGGTACTTTAATTCGTTCATTTGTACCTGTAAAGATTACTGCAGTTTTAACATTAAAAAGTCAGTACTTTCTTCTTCAAATGGAAATCATCTGTGGCATGTACAACTATTACAGTGCTTTAATATTTATATGCATATTTATATTTTAAGACACCAATGTTTCATTCCTATAAAGCATTAGGTCAGGTTTGGCTAATTCCGGCGAAGAAAGTCACAGCATGTCTTCTCTCAGAAACTGGCATCTCAAACAATAACATTGAAATCGACAATAGTTCTACACATAACTATGTCCAAGCAGTCTGAAATGCTACAACTGAGACCAAAAGAAAAACAAACTAACTAAAGTTTCAACAGACGTGTAAGTGTTGACTAGAAATATGCCACAAAATTATTTTACAATACATTTCTGCTGAAAGAATCCCTAGGTGAAGCTTTTTTTTTTATACACATATACAAAATTTAGACAGCAATATACACATCATCACAGTGAAGACGCTGGCAAGTTCACCAATTCGTTGTGTAAATACAAAATGCAAAGCAGCCTTCAAAGAGAACAATGCTAAAGAGCAAGCATAGCTAGCTTGTTAAATAGCAAACATCAAAAGTTCCCTGCCAAAGGGATGCAGTGCAAGAGAAGCAGCATGCACTTTGATACAAATAGCAGTTTATGGCTAATGGTTGACATAACTGTGGTAACAGTGATTCTTGAGTAGCTGTGCATAGTTAAACTCCTATGTCATCTGTTTTCCTTTATACCATTCCACAAACTCATCCAACAACACTGGCCCTGTAGAGAGATCAAATAACCGTATTTTACAAAATTTTGTAAAAGGACACAGAATGATTATTAAGCTCAAAGAAATAAATTATTTTAGAGAACCAACATATGGTTGTACTTACAGGCTCCATCTTCATCATAGTTACTGAGGTCAAGGTTAATTGTTCTGCTGAATTCAAGAACGTTACACCATTGGTCCTTATTGATAACTTTGTATTTTGATTGCTGTTTGAGACAAGAAACAGAAGTCACTAAAACATATTTTCAACTGTCTCAAATTCAGATTTTCTTACAGAAAATTTAAACCTTGTAATGCATTATTGTTTTAATCTGTATGCCACCTAAAACTAAACAGTAAAGAAACCACCAAGTAGTCAAATTAGTGCTGAATAATTCATGTTTCTGATTAAGACATCTTTTAATGGGCAAAAATACAGCAATAAAATGCAAGTACAAACGCAAATTAAAGACCTTCTATACTTTGCCTTGCATTAAATAAACCTTAACAGCATAAGGATTTGGGAAAAAGGAAGAAAGAACCAGTCATAAGTGCTGCTTTGATGGTTACTATACTTCAAATCATGACACGGAATTCTTGGCTGTTCTCATTCTACCTCTAGTTAAAGAGACAGATCAAAAAAAACCTAATTCTGTTTACTCCATACCTCTAGAAACTGATGAAATACTGGAAAAAGGGACCATGTTTTTCCTAAAAGAAGGCCCAGCATACACTTGGCAGTATTGATATCTAGGCTGCGCTGGTCCTTTTCCTGCATGAAAAGGTCAAAAAAGAAAAAAGAGCATGAATCCAGGATTTTTCACTTCTCCTACACCTCATCCATACACAAAATAAATTAACAAATAAATAACATACAGCAGTATCTAACAGTGGTTTTTAATAAAACAGAACTTCCCAGAAATACTTTCTTCCTTATAGCTAACCGCTTGCTATACAGAGATGTTGCTTTCCACAGGTGTTCCCAAAAAAACATCACCACGCATGCAGACGAGGCATACATTCCCATTTCTGACTTCAGACCTCATCAGAAAGCAATGGTCATTAGATCCACACTCATATCTGTGCTTAGGCCTCTGCACAGCCACACATCTCAAAATAGCACTGCTGTATGTATTTTCCACAGTATTATTACAGCAACATGGACTGTCAACAGATAGTCAGTGCTACCTGATAGTTGCTTAAGTATGCAAGAGTGAGCCAAGGAGGATCTTTATTCTGTTATTCTAACTGATTGCATGAAATTAATTATCAAATGGAAGAACATAATACACATTGAGACTCCTCTCAGAAGTGTCCCAGTTTTAGTTCAACACAGCAGTAGTACATTAAGGCTCAGGTAATTTGTTTCTGCTACGAAAAATTAATAGCATCTGTACCCAACAGGTTTGTTATACCTAATCAGTGGCAAAGTTAATATATTTGGTAACATAACTTCTGCACATCTCAAAAGTAACGTGTACACGTAAGATTCGATTTTGTTATTTTAAGTAGTTTATCCATCTTTACTTGTTGTCTTGAAATTAAAAAAATTTTGGTGAGGGACAGGATGTAACCCCCACCCTTTTATTCCTCGATTATAGCACTGATCTACAAATCAGAAGTTAACAAAATTTCAAAAAAATAAAGTTCCATATTAGTGCTACTGAAGACCTTGATTTCTCTATATTTACACTCATGATTGCAGACTGCAAAGTCTAAATTACCAGAAAAACAGGGATATCACATGATAGGTAATTGGAAAGGATCAGAGTGGGTCATCTAGTCCAACCTCCCTGCTCAAGCAGGGCCATCCTAGAGCACACTGCATTGCATCCAGAGGGTTCTTGAATATCACCAATGAAGGAGATTCCCCACCCTCTCTAGACAATCTGTTCCAGTGCTCAGTTACTCACATAGTAAAGAAGTTCTTTCTCACATTCAGGTGGAACTTCCTGTGCATCAGTTTCTGCCTGTTGCCTCTTGTACTACTGCTTGGTACCACTGAGAACACCCTGGCTCCTTCCTCTTGACACCCTCCCTTCAGATACTGCTAGACATTGATGAGGTCCCCTCTCAGTCATCTCTTCTCAAGCCTGAACAGGCCCAGCTCCCTCAGTCTGTCTTTGTTCGAGAGATGCTCCGGTCCCTTAACTACCTTTGTGACTGGACCCATTCCAGGAGCTCCATGTTTCCCCTGTCCTGAGAAGTCCTGAACAGGACAGAGCACTCCAGGCATGGCCTCACTAGGGGTGAGTAGAGGGCCAGGATCACCTCCCTTGATCTGCTGACAAAGCTCTTCCTAATACATCCAGGATCCCACTGGCCTTCTTGGCCACAAGAGCACACTGCTGGCTCAGGGACAGCTTGTAGTCCACCAGGATACATCCCATATAGACACACTGACGATACAGAGAGTGTCAGATGGCAGAACATTAAAATAGAGATAGCTACCCAAAACAAAGGAAATTGAGCCCTATGCCTCATCTGTACAACTGCAGTTGTATGTATTCTAGAATACACATCTTTAGTAAAAAAAAACCACAAGCTCAAATCAAAACTGACTTGTCTTCTATCATGTAAGAAGGATGTGGTATAGCAAGATCCCAGTTCTCAGACAACAAATGAATGCTTTAGCCACAAGGTCTCATTTCATACAAAACATTCCTCAATTCCTAAACTGTGTAGACAGAATTTAATACATATTTGTTTTGAAAGAAAAGTGGGGAGGCCAACAACTCTGAAAAACATGTTTACATTCTGGGCAGTAAATCCAAGAGGGACTTAGAGAAAAAAATTAAATTCCAGGATGAACAAAGCTTTTCAATTAGTAACAAAGCTGAAAAACAAACCTGCAAAGGCATTTTTCTATTATGACATAATTCACTTATTTCCAACATCAAATAGTTCTAAGAACTAATTCTCTTTCCAAAGCCCGTTTACAGCTCTGTCACAAATATCTTTAAGCAGAAATCATACTGCTGTGAGAATACACTTTATTTTCCATAATATTTATACTCTGAATTCTTCCCACACACTCAAGTATTAATGAAATCAGGCTCTATTGCCTTTACTTTGGCCATGCTGTTTTTACATGTCCTACATTTTTACATTTCTACATTCTCCCACTCTAACTACTGTTCAGAACAAATTGTTCAGGTTAAGTTCTTTACACTTACCTCCAACTGCCTAATAGCACATCTGCCATGACAGATGCTCCAATTTCATTCTTAACATACATTCCAGACACTTATATTCTCTTTATTGGATATAGTTGAAAGAATACATTAAACTCTGTTAAATTTGAGTATTTGTTTTACACTGATGATAGCCTTTCCGAGACTTTTTTCCCCAATATTGTAGACAAAAGATCCATTTAAGCCAAGCAATACGCACATCTGTGTTCTCAAACTTAGCAATGACAAGGGCAAACATGGAGCAAGGGAGGTATTTGTGCTTAATATCAACATATGGTGTTTTAAATTATTTCTCAAATCTATGCTGACCTAAATTGTGCATGCCACATGAAACTTTGATGATACTTTTTATAATTCACCAAATAACTTTAAATATCACAACAAACTCTTTCAGGAGACTTTCTCTTAAAACTTCAGAAGATAAGATGACTATTTTTTGCCATGGAGCTCTTCCCTGAAAGGATTATCCTTAGGACAGAAACTGAACCTAAAGCCCTCAGCTTTTTTCTATCAGTCACTTCAATTATCCTGATAAAACCTGTGTACATACTTACTTGCTGCATCTAGAATCCTTTGTCAGCATTCTTTTCTAACCTCACTGGATGTCACTCTCCTATAGATTTCCCCCATTTCCATAGTATTACAAGTCCAATGACCTCATTAACCTAATACTGTTCTGGTAATTCCCCTGTTGATATGCCTTTGACTTGAAGTTCTATAACCTGCAGGGGTTTTTGTCACAAATGAAATCACAGAATCCATGTCTCAGAGTTTAAGTTCTTTTTCAAGACCACTGTTTGTCACAGCAGTTTGGTACTTCTTGAAAAAAACCCACCCACTGTCCTCCTTTGAAGTCTGCACTTACTTTTGACAGGCCATCTGCTGGCACAGGTTTGCTCTCTATTCCAAATATTTCATCAGTATCTTGTATTTCTTTGGCAATGCCTTTGTATTTTACATAGAGCAAAACTGGTAGAATCAATCTTCATACAGCAAAGGAGGAATTAAGAAGTTTATACACCTTTTTTTTTCCTCTCATACTAACGTCATGCATTTTCTCACAATCAGCTCTAAGCTTCCTTGTTTAGAAGTGAACTACTGTAAATCTCTGCATGCTGACATGCAGAAAGCACTGCTAGATCAAAAATACGAGTTGCTTAGGACAGACTTTACCAGAACTGATATCAGTTTGATTTCTTCTTAATTTTCTTATGCTCCTTTTTTGCTGCATATTTTCTTGATATATTTGGTTCTACTGCACTGAAGTCTGAGCTTCAGTTTTGCCTTTTTGTGTTAAATCCTTTGTCTATTCCATCACGGTAGCAAGATGGATGTACAAATTCTATTTCAATATGTTAATTCAGAAAATGAAAGTTCTCTTACTGCTTGCTTTAAGTAGGAATAGTCTTATGTCTATTATGGGTTCCATTACAGGTAAAATTTTATTAACACATATTTTGCAATAGGAAGACTGCTATCAGGGTATTATTTAATACATATTGAAAACATCACTAAAGACATTCCAACAGTCTTCTGTTTTTTACATTATATCATACCCAGCTTTTATCATCTTAGCCATTTTTACCACCTACTGAAATGCTGAAGTGTCCTCCTGTTTCACCAAATTCAACAAGAAGAAAAACCACTGCAATTATGAAGCCAGGGGGAGTAAGGGGCAAAGCTCCAATAGGCAACTGAATCAGGCCTCAATGGTTTCCTTCAGGTCATAAAACAGCTCGAAGCACAGACATAACAAAACACGTCACTGAGCCACTAAACATCACACATCCTATATAGGTTTCTTTTTCAGTTATGGCATCTTGCATATACCATTTTAGAACACAACAGTTCCAATTGTCAGAAGCTATCTTGAGTGTTACCTTAAGAGAAACATACTTAAAAGTGTACAGTCTTTCAACTATTATTTAGGAATTTTTTTTATTTCAGATGCACAGTACTTACCCGCGCAAAGTCAAATGCGTATCTGTAAATAAGTTTAAAATTGGTAGGCTCATTTAATAAAGATCTCAAGTAATCCAGAGAATTTCTCAATTTTTCTGTAGTATCACATCTACGAGAGAAACACAAAGTGAATTTAGAGTCTGAATTCTTATATGGATGTCTGATGTCTTAGGAAATAATCTCTAACATATTCTCACCAACCTGTTCAAAACACATCACTCTGTACAGAGGCACGTTTATGAGTTTTGCACACAATGACTTACTAAACCACAGAGTGAAACAAACTTAAAGTAGCAAAGTGTTACACTGGGACTCTGATAAAAAAGTGACAAATAAGTGACTCTGATAAAAAAGTGCATTTTGTAGAAAATGCACTCTCCAACAGATTAAACTAAGAGCTTGTCCAAGCATGGCAAACAACCAGCGAACCACAACAATGAAAAAATTCTTCTACAGTCTTGCTGAAACTCTAGAACTTCCTACACAGTTGCTTTTTTTTCAGTCTGTTCTGGAAGATAAGTCAAAACACAATTCGTACTTTTCTCTAATTCTCTATGAAACGTGATTATTCAACTACATTTATTTTAATTATGCCACAAAGGTAAGCTCTCAACTGGAGAAAGCATCTCTTAGAAAGAACATTGCAGAGTTACAGAAAAAGTTTGTATTATTTTGCATTTTAAGCCACTATAAAACACACTAATATCCTTAAGACAAATCCAATCCAGTGACAAAGACATGTCCTTGGGGAAGAAAAAGCATTGAACCTCATGACATTTCTGTTTCCTTGAGATTGCAGACATTTTAATCCAAATGTATTTAAATGTGCAACTGTCAAGTTTCAAATTGTCTCTAAGTGACTATATCACCATAAATCAGACCAAAACTGTATGGCTTCTACTCGACAAGAGAACTCTCTAATGTTCTGACTCATAACACCTATAGCAAAGTGTTTTTTTTCTAAAAACCTGTGCTTACTATAACAAACTTAAGAGAATTTTCAAAGCACTTACTGTAGTGATGTCATTCCTTTTAACCATTCTTGTAATGTAAAGTAGCCCATGTTTTGTGCATCCAACTTCCACGCTAGCACAAGCATAACTACCTGTGTTAAAAAGGAAAAAACAGAGTTAACAAAAAGTACATTTTTTAAAAAACCCGCTTTTTATTAGGCTAAAAATGTTTTTCTCATATAAATCAGAAGTTCAGATTTTTGCTACACTATTTTAGAGGTTAAAAAACCCTGAAAGTGACAAACCTGCACATAATCCAAAGAGCAGGTAACAATGCAAAATATATAGAGTGAACACGCATCTGAGTTACCAGTAGGGACTTCAAGGGAGCTTGTACAGTCATTTAGTAACCAATACAGTGAGGAAGACAAGTTGGTGCGAAAGATGTAGAAAAGGTTTCCGGAAACAACAACAAAACTTCAGTACCAATTTGACAAGTTACATCTGACATTTGTTAAACTCTCATCTGGATGAACATCAGTTGCAATCCACGAGCTCTGAAATCCAAGTATTCTAAAGCTGATAATGATCCCACAACACAAGCAGATGTTAAGTGAAGCCAGGTGAACTAACATTAACACACATCAAAACAGAAGCAGATACATAAATACTGCAGTTTTGCCCAAAAAGAAAGTCATTTTATATAGCACACAGAAGACTGATGCAATAAAGATTTTAGATGAAGTGATGTCATAAGATTATTATCTTACTCGTGAAGTTAAGAAACCACTTTTGACAAATACAAAAAAAAAAAAAATCTGCAGGGCAACTGACCCTGCAGACTGGAAGTAAAAAAAATAATCAAGTAATTTAAACTTGCAACTCATCCATTAACTAGCTCATGTTAGTGCAGCAGTTCTATACAGTTCTTAATGCAAAATCAGAATACTGGCTTATATACCCGAATGTCTGGATAAATCCCAACATTTATTATAATAATAAACATTGAAATTAGCAAATTACATTTAATTTGTCCAGTAAATCTTTCAAAGCCACAATTCTCATTTTACTTAGATGATGCTTCATGAATTCTACATAAGATAGGACTTGCAAATATATTTAAAGAGCAAAAATTAGGCACTAAGAAAAAGCCTGTAAAAGACACAACTATTCTTTTTTAAATTCTATTTACTTCTATATATATGCACACACACACGTGTGAAATACATATATGTAATTATGTACATTCCATATTTGTGTTTTGAAATGGTATAATGGGAGTGCCACTAATGCTCACAATATTTGAAATCTTTTCTCTCCTAGAAAATCCAAAGAAAACATGACGTTGTTTTGCAGTTGCTGTCCTAAATCTTGAAGGTTAACTCATTGTTTCAGATAAGACAACCATCAGATTTTTTTTTTTTTCCTTAATCTTATTTCTGGGGGAGAGGGGGAGTGGTGGTTGTAAAGTGAAAGGTGGCAGCAAAGACAACTGGAGGTTTTACAGGTTGATAATTTGGGGTTTAAATAAAGGCAAGCTGTTCCCAAATGTGTTTCCAAACTTCCCTTGTTTTTATTTCTTGAATTTCTTTAAAAACTCTCAAGAATTTTTTAATTCTTGATGAAAAAACAAGAGCTGTAAGACTGGATCATGTATAAAAGATTAGGCATCTTTTAAATGGACTTTGAACAGACTTTGAACTTACATTTTCCGGTTCAACTCCAATGTCTTCACAAAATTTCTCCATACCTTCTGGCCCTACAATGTCATCAGTGCCTGCAAACAAAACACATATTACTAATCTCTAAAAATTAAAATAGGGTGTTTAGCAACAAGAGAAATGCAATCACACAGTACAACTTAACTTCCATACAGTTTTTTTGTTTTGACATGCAATAAATATTTCCACATTTACTATCAGACTTGGATACACTTTCTCACCTTTAGAAACAGGGGAGCTGTAAAACACTTTTTATTCCTGACAATTATTTTACCCATTTACTGAGATAATCTTGGAAGTGTAAATTAGTAAGATTTTTAATAATGCATTTAAGACTAGCAAAGCACACACATAATATTACCACAGTTAAATAAGTGGACGATGGTTAGTGAAACTAATTTCTTGGCTTGCATCTCTTATTTTATCATAAGATCACATCACACAAAAACATGATGTATAGCTACACAGGATACAAGACACTGTCATTCCCAGAATCTCATTCCTTATTGTCTCACGTAATATTTTTATATAATGTTATCTAGAAAAAAGAGCCCAAACCAAAAAAACGCATGCTCCTCTTTATTCATATTGCTACACCATGGCCACACGTTATCTGAACAATAGTAACTGCAGCAGGAAGACAAATTACACCTATTTCTTTGCATACTTAAAAAAATAATATTAAAATAATAAAAATATAAATGTTACTAAAACGCATTACTAATAAAACTTGCTCTTAAATCAAGATACTTGAAACTTTTATAAAACTCCTGAAAAAATTATACAGGCATTAAGAATTGTACTGTGTAATTTTACTTTCAAATACATTTTATTTGAACTATTTTGTTAGGATTTTTACTCATGTTAAAAGGGCTCATTAGAAAAAAAAAAATACAAGCTGAAATGCCTACTAGCATCCAATATAAAGATCACATGTGCAAGGAAAAGAGGCTTTATAAAGGGAAGTTCCATGTTGTATTATTAGGTGACCTACTATTCTAGAAATAACAAGGTTTAATTATATCTTTTCCCATCTTCTCATGACAGCCTCTCAGTTCTCAGAGTGTTCACAACAGTCTTTTTAAAGACTCGTTCTGTAGTGCAAAAACACACCAAGGGGAGAAAACCAAATGCAGTGTCAACCGTCTGCGTACAAAAAGAAGACTCATGAAGCAAGAACACAAGAGAGATTATTCCTTGAAAATTCAACTTTTAGAATGTTACTCGATACTGTAAACAGAATCGTACTCTCCACTTTTCTCTGTTTTATCTTGGTGTGTGCATCCAATGGAAACCCCAAAGTTCTCTCACATACAGCCTTCCTTTCATCCTTTCTTTCCATGAAAGTCTTGACAAAAATGAGTCATGCCTGTTGCTAGAGTAAAAAAATAAATCAAGCTGGTCAGAAAGGCAGACACAATCTAACAGGTTAGATTTGGCTTGAATTTGTCTGAATCTCCTCTCACAGACTGCCACAGACAAGTGAGATCTCAAAGAATTTAATTTCATTGATTTAATTTTATTAGAAGAAAAAAATGCTTTATTACATCAGATTAAGTCACTCTTCATTATGCTTAAGAAGCAGACAAAACAGAACAAGCTGTGAGCCATGTTATTCAAGACTGCACCAGAAAACTGCAGGATGACGTTATTTTCTTTGTTAAACAACTGTTTCATTTCCTTTTGGTCTTTACAGTCATGAGATCATTTTTCCCCATATTTCAAGTTCTCCCTTTCAGAAAAACACATGCAAAAAAATGAATACAATAACCAACTTCACTATTAATGGATCACCTTTTGTGACTGCAGATAATAATTAACAATCCTAGAAATAATGCCAGGAGAAAGTCTTTCACCAAGGGCAAAAATAAGTAATTCAGCCTACCTTCCCTATACATTGTGAGGGAAAACTCTATGATAAAACTACTGTGGGATACTTGAATTCATTCACTTTTTTGCTTGAAACTCTAAGCAAATTCAGCAGGAACAAAATGAATGTTAACACCTCCCCCACCTTTTGTTTTTTTTAAATTAAAGACACACAACTTCACCCAAAGCATAATTCTGTACTATTTAGCATTAACATGGTAGATGACTGAACCTCTAAAGCCAGACAGGTATCAACATTTTCAGCAGAAGTAGAGCTTTAACTATAGATTTGAATACTAAAGTATACATGCTCCAAAACATTTCACGTTACACACCTTCTGTATTCTTTTTATAGAATAGAGACAGACAAAATTGCACCTTGACCTCTTCAACTTCACACTACACAGAATATAAGAAAAGTTTCTTTGAGACTTTTACAAAAAAGCCTCTACATTCAGTCTTTGGAAAGCTCAGTTAATGCAATTTTTACATTCCAATATAAATTAAATTTTTACTAGTAGGAAATTTAAATTTCACACTTACCTGCATATTCATAGAACCATTCTAAGCATCTCTTACTTGAAAAAACTTCTTCCTCTGCTTTTATTCTAGTTGAATCATATTTTCTATACATACTTAGAAAAAAAAAGAGAGAAATAAGTAATTAATTCATCAACTTTTTTTAAGTACAGTCTTTTAGTCAATAGTACTGTAAGCAGAAATGTTTTTCCTTTCATGAATCAATTTACTCAACATTCTGTCCTCATATCCAGTCATTTGGAACACTGTTTAACAGAATAAGAATCACTGACCCTAAATACTGTGTGTGCTCAGTCTGTCACAATTCAACTGATTTATAACATTATCCACATACATGACATTCCCCTACAACAAATACAGGTTAGTTCAAATTCAACCCCAAACTGTTCTGTGTAAGTCCAAGTTAGGCTTGTACCTCACACCATCAGTCACCACAATCAACTGATGGGCTGCAACCTCACTGTAGGGCTAAGGCCAGAGTAGTTCCATGTCACAGCCAACAGTCCTACCTCTAGGTGCACATGTTCTTTGTGCACTTTGAATTATTAACAAAAGCGAACTGCGCTCTTTTTGCCACCTCAAAAAGTCCTATAAAAGGCATAAAGGCCAACACAGACATGGCCCACACTTATTCTAAAGCCAGTAAGATGGTAATACAAAACCACAGAGAAAAGGTTCCAAATTCTCACTGACAGTAATTCAAGGAACCTCATTCATCACGAGCTAAAGAGCCATCTGAAAAAAAAGACCCAAGACTGCCAGCAGGGCTCTTCTCCTTTGACAAGAAGCATAAGGAATTTTAACTACACTAAGGAACTGAATTTAACATCTGAAGCACCTAAAGAACAGAAGGCATGGCAGAAGTTGCTGAGTTACTCTACCCTGTTAAGACTTTTCTGAAAGAAAAGAGACAATATTATTTGTGCCTGCTAGAGGAAAGAGACTCAGCAGTCCCAGTAGTTGTCCATTGGTGCATATGCATTCTCTGACCCATTTCCACCCCTCTGCAGCAGCTTGGACTCAAAGGCTGAAAAGAGCAACAAATGAATGGCTTAGTCTAGCCAAGAACAGCTTTGTAAGTGTTCCAAGCATGTAGACCTTCCTCTCATAAAATCAAACCCCAAACCCCTCTACAGAAGGAACTGAAGTGGGTGATTGGTCCAAAGAGAATTCTAAAACATCTTGATGAAATTAATTTGGACTTGATTTCATCCCTGTTTTGTCCTTCTAGAAAGACATGTAAAAGACATCTAGACTTATGAGCTTAGAGTGCACTGATCCCACTATCCTCCACCTAGCTCAGCTATCAGCTGTGAGGAAGTGTAGCTAGAAGTTAATGGCACATAGATCATCCTGGCAGGAATTCAAAGAACTAATTCATGCTTATTGCCATTGTTCCTTTAATGCAGCTAACCTCGAGAAAAATAATACTAGTCAGTACAAAATTATAAACTGCTATGTGGAAAACAAAACACAGATGAGGTTCTTAGAAATTTCAAGATGGAAAGAAAAACTGACACTGTACTGAAACACACTGATTTGCAACAAACTGGAATACTGTGTAAGAAATGCCAGCAATACAAGTCTCAAAACACATATATTAATATACAAACAACTTAAGGTGGGTTATTTTCATTTTGAAACCACTTTTTTTCTATTTGAATTACCTACTTTGTATAAGCTTTACTGCAGTTGCAAAGGGAAAAGGCTGACAGCACTACCCAGTAAGTAAAGAACTAATCCAGAAGGTGTAAGGCTGAGTTGGAACAATTTTTTTTTTAACAGGTTTGATAACATTTTCATTCTTGCAGAATGATGATTATGGAAGACCTATCCAATAAATTTTCACCTATTCTGAATTCAGAGGAAGCAAAAAAGTACTTAAGGACGCATTCTGTCACTTTGGCAAAAGTCTGATTATTCATTATCCCCTTTTTTGTCGCAAGCAAACGTGACAAACACCAACTAGAATACAAAGTTGGAAATTATAGCAGGAGCTGGTCAACATCTTATTCTACTCTATTTATTCAAGTCTGTGAGAGCACTGCTGGGAACAAGGACATGCAAAGCTAATGTGGTTCCAAAGACAGATATTCCTCACAACACTCAAGGTTTTTTTCTTGCGAAGGGATGATAACTAATTGACTTGCCCTGCTTGTTCATGTTCACCAACACATTAAGCTGTCAGTATGTGAACAGTGGATTTGAGAAAGAACCCTCAAGATTTATGGACAGAGCTGTAGGTCATCCAGGTATTAAGGAAAAAAAGGATTCCTGCACCTACAAATGGCAGAGCTGAATACTATAAAATGAAACAAGATACCAGTGACAGCAGTATGTGTAATAGGAACAGTGAGAGAAAATGGGAAAACAGTCCTTTTTACACATTCTCCTCATCTGTGCATAGCAAGTTTTCAGACGACTGATGCGAGACTGAAAGTCATTTGCTGTGTTTAAGGTTAAGGTCATAGTTTAGGAACTGCAGGAAACAATATTCATTAAGTCCATGTGCCCAAAAGCTTGCCAAGTAATTCCAATGAAAGATCTCTAGTCTCAAACTTATGACTGTGCAAGAAGCTCAACGTCTGACCGATGGAGTTGGATTTTTGAGGAACCAGAACTGATTACAGATCTTCCAGCCTGTGGCGGGTAACTCAGAAAGGATACACTCTTGAGCTATCACAGTCTCTGCCACAAACTAATTAGCCACACATTCATTAAAAGTGCAGGTGACACTATCACACTTGCAATGAAAACAGACTATGCATAAAGTATAAAATCATGCAACAAAAATGGTTGATTATTCTCAGATTCCTTGGATGCCCCAACACAGATTACATATTCTACAAGACAAGGATCACTTGAAAAAAAGAATATGACAAAAATGAGTGACACCAATACCAACCCAGTATTAGTGATCTCTCATGTATGATGATGTACCCTTTTCTTTCCCTGCTTATTCCAAACATGAAATCAGCTTCTTCCCCCAGTTTAGCCAAGCCAGCTAGTTCTACTAGCAAGAGACTCCTAATCTCTTAATGCCTGGTGAAGCAAGAAGAGCACAAAGATACAAACAAATCAGTAGACAAGTATCTGAGATTATAACCTAGCCTAGGAGAACTTGGTTCAATTATAACAGCAAGCCCAACATGGCAGCACAGGGCAATGGTGTTTCCACAGACCATGTCCACTGAACTATCATTAATACAGATAGCATTAACCATCATTAATACAGATTGGATTGTCTCAAGAACTGTATGTGCAGAGGAGAAAAACACAAACTGCCAGGTACATCTGGCATCCATTTTCTATCTTACAATCTCTCTCATATTTCTCAGTACCTGCCACTACTGGACAATACCAAACTACAAGCCTTTGCATTTAGAATTGCCCTTCCGTTTCTGAACCATGACATGCTACACATCAGGAACAGCAAGGAAAAACAAAAAAGCATTACTTTTGGGCAAAGAGTATATATTTACCTCTCAGATGAAACACAGATGCAGGTACAATAACTCAGAAAAATCTTCATTTTAAAAATAATAGTTTTTATTAGTTTAATGTGACACTGTGTCAGGAAAGTGACAGTAGACTTCAAAAAGCATTTCTTTATATTGTAACAAATATCCCTGTAAGGAGCAATTAGCTTTTTCTTTTTTATTATCTCTTTCTAACAGTCATTTTGCTAACTAAAGAGAGGAAAGAATATGGGACAGGGCACGGAAAAAGCAACATGAGATGACTTGTCTAAATTTTATAAAAGCGGTACCAGTTATTAAACCACATCTAAACGAAATAATTTTCTCAAAGATGCTTGCATTTCCATCATGACCTAATAGCTGACTCATAACATCCATGTTCAAACTTATATTTAAAACAGTCCTATGAACTAGGGAATTGTAATATACTGGCAGTAAAGATGAGGCAATGTTATTTATAAATGAAAGTGCTATAGGTCAATATCAACAAAACAAAATTGAAAAATCAAGTGTCTAGGTATTTCATGTTTCTTAAAATACACAGTCATCCATATCTCTTGCAGATTACTTTCCTCCCTTCCTAACTGATTTCTGGGAAAGCAAAAGCATGAAAATTCTATCCAGCTATTATTATGGGGTTACTAGGCAAGTCATCCTAAGAGTACATGATTGCTACCAGGAAAAGAAACAAGGTAAGGATAATTCTCTTCAACCACTGCAGTCTTCAAAGCTGGGTTATCTACTCCTGCTCTGAGCCTGTTTCAGCTGCGCTGGAATTTTTTAGACCTCCCACTGCTACAACTGTGGGCTGTGTTGCTCCAGAATACTCAAACTAAGATGAGCGAAAACATGGAGTTTAGGTCACACAAAACATTCTCTTTATGGGGGAAGCTGGTAACAGCTCATTGAAGGGGAGTAACTAAAAGAAAAAAAAAAAAAAGAAAAAAAGCTAGTTTATTATGGTGAGTCAAAAGTTAACCTCTCATGAAGATTTAAAACCTGCTCATTTCAGATGGACAGTGTTTACTGAATAAAACAAAGAAATTTACCAACAGAAGCTTTGTTCCTAACAACTGCAACTTACTCAAAACTTTTGCCTGATTTTGTTTGTGCTTTGTACTGAACAACAAATTGGTTTCAGATTATTTTTATCTTGAAACACGAAACCTATTGATTGAAG
Organism: Empidonax traillii; assembly: GCF_003031625.1. Taxonomy (NCBI): domain Eukaryota; kingdom Metazoa; phylum Chordata; class Aves; order Passeriformes; family Tyrannidae; genus Empidonax; species Empidonax traillii. Next base: position 213,743 of record NW_020955871.1, read on the forward strand.
AAGATGCCCTATACTACTTCCATTAATTCTAATTAATTTAAATTTTTGGCTGAGAATATTCATCAATGCAGCACAATGAAAGTATTTTAATAAAGCCTTACCTATTCACAATTATCTGTTTAACATAACCTAAGGACCAATTTACTTGACTGTCAAGTTTTATGAATGAATATGCCTTATCTCTCCCTATTTAAAGACTTACAATCATATCTAAAATGTTAAACAAATGTTTAGAACTTCATCAGGCTTACTTAATGAGCAGTATGTGTAACATTGCACATGCTGATAGTCACATGTCTGGTTTAACTGAAGTTCACTGAAAAGGTATAGAAAAAGGAAAAACACTTGTGTGTACTTGAAAAACCATACTTCGAAACTTTAAAGAAGATCTAGACATCTATGACAGCTGGTAACATGGGCTGTTTGCATGGGGCAGGACCAAGCCAGTTAGTACACAACAACAGAACAAAAACAAATCAACTGTCAACACTAAAGGTTTTGAAAAATAACAAGGTTAACAACTCCCACATGAAAATTTTTTTCAAAAGTTACCTTTTCCCACTATGGAGCATGGAGCTTATTATTCAAAAAAGAAAATCTATTTTTCAAGTTAATAGGCCTTTACGTGGTTCCTACACACATCCAAGATAAATTACACTCTAGATCTAATTGTTTGAAAACACAAATTTCAGGAAAGCAGATAAATATTCCTAGTTTTCATCCTCCTAAGGTGATGATATCCATTAATGTATGATTTTTGTCCCCTCAGCGTGACTCCAGAGAAAGGAGTAGAATTATTTTTTAAATGAGACTGTCAGAAAAAGAAGACATTCCTTTATGTATTTCATTTTTCCCTAAGGAAGAAGACAATATTTGGCTAGACATTGTGTAACAGATACACAGCATCAGACAATTAGTCAGTGAGGGCTATATTGTTACCTAGCAAGTATCTTCACACGAATCTTGCTTTACCTTTCTGAAGACCCTTAACACATGATGAAAGAACCTCAATTTGAGAATACTCTATATTGTGAGAGTTTTAAGTACAATGAAGTCAAGACTGTGATGCTGAGATGAAAATACAAATTAAGCCTTCAAGTCATTATGTTCTGGTTAGTATGTGCTAAACTGTTTACTTCCAACAGCTATTCTTTAAGCCAGGATAAATCTTGCTGTGATCCATAAATTCAAACACTGAGTCCTTTTCATTATACATTATCTGGTATAAAAATTCCCTCCCACTGAAACACTGCATGCATGGTTCAAGGTGACACTATGACCATTAATTAAGAGAATTCAAGCTCTTATTATACAGGAGTGGGATGCTAAAGAACATCTTTGGAATCTTCCATAATCAGCCTATACACAAACTCAGTATTTCCAAATAACTTCACTAACAACTAGATTTGTTCCTATCAATGTTTTTCCTCACTTGCCAGTCATTATTCCACTAATCCTTCCAAGATGAGGCTGTATTCCTAACAGTCTGGAACTAAGCGTATAAGACAGGTTTAAGTTTATGACTTTAGGAGTCTTTAGAAATCATCTTCTCCTTCAGCAGAGTCCTGCTGAAAGAAACCTTCTGGAAAGAATACCTATCACAAAAATATTATTACCAGAATTGAAGAGATTATAGGAAAGAACATCAAATAGTGAAGACTGAAAATATCACCCAACAAAACACTCCATGTAAAGATTTAAAAAATACATATTTTTTTATGGACAAATGAGGAGAAATCATCGCTATTCAGTCTGAGCTGGGGTAACACCATTAATGATTACATTCCTTTGAAAATCTGCAGACTACCACCTCATATTTTTGCACTGAGAACAAACAGGAGACTTACAATTACTGAATTTATTTGTTAATGTTGATTGTATAAGTACGCCACTGTAACTGAAAAACATACAAAACTTATATCATTCCAGTAAGTGTTTGAGGTGACAAAGAGGAGGCAATAAATCACCCCTGTTAGGAAACACAGTCTCTTCTGGAGGGGACACATGGTACTTTTTCAGACACTGACTACCTTTCTTCACTTAATACCAAATTCACACAGACTAATGTCCCTTGAAGGCTTATCCTGAGTTACTAATTTGCAGCTTCTAGGAAGTCTGTCTCTAAAACAGAAACAATAGGAAAGAAGGGGCCTAGAAGAATCCCATAAACTGGCATTCCACTACCCAACTGTTTTTATGGTATAGAGCATTCTCTGCACAAAATATAAGTGGAAATGGCTTTGCAAATAACTAGGTCTGCTACAACACACTGATGTAGTTTCCTGATTTCAGATTGACTTCTGCCTGACAAACTGAGATGTCTGATCCAAAGACTAAATGTGACAGGCATGAACTTCACCTCACAAAACAAGCATGGAAGTAGGAAGTAGCTTGCTCTTTGTCTAACCTGTTCACAGAAGGTTACAGGGGCATAAATCCTTCCTTGAAAGAAAATAGAGCTTCAAGACTGGTCTGAATGCCCAGCAAATAATTTCATATTGCCAGTCATACTGAAATATAAATTGTTTTCTTGAAGACCAAAAAAAAAAAAAGAAACTTATACACTAGGAAGCAGAAAAAGCCCAAAAACCTTTAAAAGAACAAAGTCAGATAAAAACTGGAACCACATTTAGAGAAGGATATTCCCCTGTGGCCCATAACAAGTAGATCTGGCTTCACCACCAATTCTAAAAGCAGGCTGAGTCTTCCTTTTAATAAAGCCTTACATGGCAGTAGAATGAAAACTTGATCAATTAATTATAAACTGAAAGGCAGATACAAAAAAAATCCTTCAAATTACGCTTTCAACAAGCTCTTAAAAACTATTAAATAGCTAGACAGTACTGATAGAGCAGGAAAGCAATTTGTTATAATTTTCTTATATATTTACACAAACTCAGTATGTCTTACAGACAGGCTTGCTTTCTGAGGGGTCGGGTTGCTTCTTTCTATAATGAGTGTCTTAGCTAAGGTAGGTAGAGTTCAGTTTTGTGAACCTCTCTACTTACATTCTAGAAATATTCTGTCCTCATATCACTTCCATATTGTATGCACATCTCTCAATAAGCTGTAGTGTCCTCTATTAACTATTCAGCTTTTATATTTTACTATTTCTGAAAAGCAACAAAAAATATTAAGAACATGAACTGCTTTTTTGTTCTAGTTAGTGTTACAAAGCAGTGAAAGGGAGTTGAAATCTTTCTTCTGCATCAACAGATCACTTAATAAATTCCAGTGCAATTACAGTTGTGCAACCCTATTAAACACAATGGAGTTACAGGGGCATAACCAGAGGCTTAATTTGGCTACCAGCATTTTTCTTACTCATGCTGGAGAATGAAAAGGAAAGCACCCAGCCTGATTTCAGGCTGACAGTTAGAGGAAAAATGCATCTTTTTACCTCCCTGAAGGTCCTTGCTATGTAAGCGTGTATTTTCTGAGTGATCGGGAACACATGAATGTGATCGAGCTCAAGTTCCACTGACTGATGCAGCGGCAATCAAACTTTCTGGCTGTACATGCCACTTTTTTAACATCAGGACAGTCTTGCATGTATCATGCAGGAGTGTACAGTACTGTACTCCAAGTTCTGAATTTAGTGCACGTAAATAGCAATTATCCCACACACAAGGAGCACATTCAATGGTTTCTGAATGACTGAGACTGACTGAACATGCTATGTATACTGGAAATCCAACAACTGCAGGAGCCTCAGCTACTCAACACCTGTTCCAAAAGAATCCACTGCTCGTGCACACAGTTATAACCCACTTGGCTTCTGTTGTGTAGTGGGAAGCTGAGCAGCACTACCTCAATCACCACTGCACCACTGGCTATCACCTTACCTGAGCAATTTTCACCTTTCCCTTACGTGATCAGTATCAAATCACAACATGACAGGGAGAGACTAGCACGATCTCAAGTAAAAGCTGAGTGGACTACAACTACATTCACGTTTCTGAGAGGCTGGAGATTGAGAATGTCCAATCCGGATCTTATGCATGTATACGGGAAGATATTATTCTATCTCCTAGTTGTTCTTTTTGAACAAAAAAGTATGTATTTTGACAGCTGGCAACTAGAGCAAGGATAGTTCCCTACATGCTTGTTGCACAACTAGAGAAAGGTGAGATGCAAACTGAATCTATATATGCTTATCAATACCCCCCAGTTCAATTACCAGCTATGGTTCCATATTGAGAAACCAAGCAAATTTCAACACCATTTCCATCAGTATTTAAAAACATGATCACATCAGCTATTCAACTTAAGGTATTCCATCAGTCTTAGCTCATGGTAAGATGACATACCCATCATGTCTACTTTTCTTAGCAGATAAATCATCTCCTGCTGCAGGTCTCCTCTTTTTCCTTGGAGGCATCACTTTACTAAAGCAGTCTGATGAACTGCAAGACCGGAGACTTCCTACAGAGGGAATTAAAAACACCAGTACAAAGAAATGAAACTGTTGCAGGCCAGTTAAACTGCGTCCACTAATAGGCATATTACAAGGGAAAGGGAAGGAAGGAGTTAGTGGATTTAAAAATTGCAAAAGAAACGGTCTCCTTTCAATAACAAAATCCATCTCACTTTACATGGTATTCTATGACCAGATTTCCATTAAGGTCCAAAGTACTATAGCGAAATGTACAGTAGTGCTAGTGTTACTTCAACCTAACAGCAGTCAAGAACTGAAACTATCCTGAAGGAGTCCACAAAAAGTCATCCTTATTTTTAGTCATTTATTCAAATCAGAACTTCTAAGAGTTGATCATTACCTTTTGAAATACAGATATGACTCAAAAAGTAGAGCACCTACCTCTAGAAAACAGAACCCTTTCCTTTTCAAGCCTCAGGCTTCTTGCGATACAGAGAGCAAGAGGTAGGAAAGGTTTTGCTTGTTTGTGGTGAGGATTTTTTTCCAGGTTTTTCAGGGGGGGTGCTGGGGGGGTGGGTTTTTTTTTGCAGGGAGCAAAATAGACATTTAGCAAGGACTAGGGGGAAAAAATAAGCGTCTGGCTGTATCACTTGCACTGGATAATTCCCAAAATATGAGGGTCCCCAACAAGGAAGGAGACAATTCAAGATACTGATTGCCAATCAAGTGGCAGTCTTTCCACCCCCTTCTCTCAGCTACATACTCCTATGTCTCTGGTAACTATTCAGTGTGCCAATCCAGCTCACCAAACCTGTTGACAATTAACCCCCCCCAAAAAAAGAATAACAACTTTCTGTAAATTAGCACAAGAAAGAGCAGAGGACCAGCCCTTTAGACCACAGCAAGTCATTCAATTGCCTCTGCTATCTCATGAAAACAGTAGGTTAACTCCAGGCAAAATTTTGTCCTAATTTCACATACTGAAGACCACACTGACACTGGAGAAAGTTGTGCGTAAGAGCAACTCAAAGAGCTATCAAAGCTCTAAGTGTAGCTCTAAGTGTTACGCAGAGAATTTTAAAAGAAAAGGAAGAGAGAGGAGAGGTATAAAAATCCAGACAAAAGTGATGTCAAAGACTTGCAAGAAAATATTAAGAACTCCAGCATGCCTAAGCTACCTTCTCTTTGCCACAACAGCATCCAGGTTTAGCTATGCTTTACTACGATGACCACATAATCTTTTATCTTAAATCATAGCACAGAAGCAAGCAATAAAACTTTGACTACTTTTTGACACCAAGGGAGCAGACTGACATCAGAGGCCCAATTCCCAACAAATACTAATGGCAATCTTTTGCTTACCTATTCTTCGTATCTTTGAAAGGCTCTCTCCTGTTATAGGAGAAACACATGTAAGGAACCTTAGAGCCTCACAGGTTTTGCTACATGTACGTTATTTTAAACATGCACCAAAACTCTTACAGATTAGAAAGTATGGATTTTAAGGCAAGATGTTCAAACCAGTTTTCATACCAAGATGAACTAATTTAGTTTCGACTAATAAAGCTTTTGCACTAAGTATGCCTTGTTTGGTTTTATCTTTATGTTCATTTCTATTACGAAGAAAACTAATTTCTCTAGTTCAAGAAATACTCTTTCCAATTCAAAAATGCTTCCTATATATTCCTTGGGGTTTTCTTTTTACCCTGAAGCTCCCTCCCCAGCAGTCTCCCAGGAAAGTATGGCCATACCTACACTAACTTTTAGAAACAGAATTTTAAGAGTATTGTAAATTCAAATTACAATTTAACTAGCTATCAAAAAACTTTCAAGTATTACACTCCATAGATTTTTATCACATGAAAAAATCTTAATGGTTGTGTTAGAAGCACTGTCCAGAATGCACTACAAATGGAAATTAACAACAATAATATTTATTTTCTCCTCATCAATATATTTGAAACAGGTAAGCCAGAGACTACAAAAAACAGTACACCCAATGCATTTTACTACAGATTAAACCAACTAAGGGACATGACCTGCTGAATGTCATTTGTTTCATCTGATGATGCCTGCAAATTCATGATACTGGAAAACTGTTCCCATAAGTTACTGAAAGTGTAATACTTTATTGCTTTTTAGATCAAATTTTAAAGACTCTGCCACTAATATTTTTTTTTAAACCTACACAAACTAAAAACACTTAAGATGACAGCAGAATGTAACAGATGGCTAGAAACAGCCAACAGACTCAAGACACACACTGAACTTAATAAACGAAAATGTGTGCTAGTGAATACCTTATTTTAGAAAACATGTATGTACTTGAGTACAACCTGTAGCTATCTCATTCCTTTGAGAGCAAATGGATTGTTTTCAAGTGCCTTTCTGTTAAAAAAACAGAAATCCATTTGTGATGGCCACAGGCATTGGATGCTGGTATAATACAAGAAAAATCACCCCCCACTCCAGATTTGTTCAGTTTACTGGTCATTTGACTGTGAAAAGAAATTTGCAAGGCCTGTGTGAAAAGAGAAGCACAGCAAAAGATGAAAATAAAATAAATAAAAGTAAAACAAAACAGCTATAGGACAGGGAAATCATTTTGTCAGACCTGCAACCCATACAAACCAAAGAATTTAACCCAAGAATTCCTGCTTGGAATCTCTGCCTCATTAAAATATATTTTCAGGAAGATCTGTGAACTTGTATTAACGGCTTAAACTGATAACAGAATTCACTGTAATCCAATTTCTCCAATGATTCCTATGAAAAACTGGTACCCTTTCTTGGTTTGAATGTATCTAGTTGCAGCTCTCAAACTGACAGAAAAGTGAAAAGAGACAGCTCAGAAATTGGTGGGTGGCTATTAAATGCACATGTACACTGTCCTCACGCACTGACAGCACACAGACACCAGAGGGACAAACATATCGTACATTCTTTCAGAGATTTAACATCTTAATAACTGAGGTTTGGGTCTTCACTATGCTTTAACTGTTGAATGATCTCTAAACTACAGAAAACCACTGTATAAGAAAGTTACTTTAAAATTATTTCTTTTTGTACGAAAAACAGTATATTAAATGTGAAGGGCAGTTATAATTTCTCTGTAATAAACTCCGAAAGTTAAACCAGCAGAACATTTTTGTCTTTCCTTTTCATATAAAGCTAAAAATTATCAGTTTGGTTTTTTTAGTTTGGACTCTGGCAGCTTCCTATTTCACAGTATAGCTCACTAAACAGCAGGAATATTAAGGTTTCCTACACAGAGCTTTCTAATTCTAAATGTAATTTCTAGGTCTAGCCTTTCACAACTAATTTCACTTTCCAAAGGTTGACCATCTGCAAATGAACACATAGCTACCTCTGATTTCATGCAAAGTTTGACAGGAATTTTACTTACCAACTGCAGCTTCTCTGATGTGATTATCTTCAAAGTTTCTCACTCCTGGGTCTCAACTCAAGACTGGCAGAACCCTCCTAATTCTGTTTTTTTGACACTTGAAGTTAGCATTTGCAAGGTAGAGCCTCCAGATGGCTGCTGAATAGGACACCACCAGCCAAAAGCCCGCCAAGTGTAAATGTTGTTTGCCAAATGTCCTATTCAGTACTTCCAAATTTGTGGGAGACAAAAGCTTCCAAAGGGAAGTATCACCTCAAGAGCTAAAATTCACTCTAAGAAATTTAAAACATTATGCAAGATAAAAACCAATAAGGGAGGGACACTCCTAGAATAGCAATAAAACCAAAACAAACAAAAAAAGAAAAAGAAAAAAAAAAAGGTCAATAAAGAAGAACTCTACAAGTTGTGTCCCTACAGAAATGATTTACAGGCATGTAATTTTCATCTTCTTTCTAGATAAAGCTCGTGAATAATCCTGCTCTTCTGATGCTTCAGTAGGAGGACGTTTCAAAGGAAAAATAATTAGAAACTGAAAGCTGAAGCTTAACGTTGCTTGCTTAATGATGCAACAAGACCACCACAGTTAACAATCATTAATTTTCAGATACAAGACTAAAATACTCAGTAAAACATCAAACAACTTGCAATTCCTTTAAAAGGAAAAATCATCTTCTCTATCTTGAATTCCACACTATAAAATTGCTTTGGACTCAACAGGGGTTTCTTCAATTAAAAAAAAAAAGTAGAGGCAAAAGTAATCTCCAACCCACCTCAAAGCTTCAAGAAAGCAATGAAGCTTTGTTTTTGTTGAAGATACGATCTGACTCTTTTAAACAAGCCAGGTGACATGAGGAAGTGTACTTGTAAAGACTTTTTAGTCTGGATAGGTAGGTCACAATTTAATAACCAAATCATGACTTTAAGCTATTAACAAATTGCTAGATTTGTAGTCATGACATAAAAAGAACTATTATTTCAAATTCGAGAGAGAGTTTTGCGAATTATATTATATATGTTAGTTATTATATATGTTTAGTATGTATATATTATATACATACTAAAAGAAAAAGAAATTGTTTACAAAATCTGAATGACTGCTGTTCTTACACATACAAACAGACAAAAAGACCATGACACACTTGAAGTCTACCTCATTTTTCATATTTATCTGCAGACTGAACACTAGCACATGAGACAGCAATCATTACAGGTGACTGGAATACTGAAGCAAGGTCCATCTTAGCACTCAAATCACTCAATAAATTTTGAAACTGCCACTTCCCTCTAGTTCTGAGATGTTTAAGGTCTGGTTCCAGAAAGGAAATCTGGCTAATACTCAGAAAAGATACAATTTGTTTAACGTGATCTAGAGGTCCAATACATTTATTGTTAGCTCAGAAACAACTGCTTTGAAATAAATGTAATATGCATTTAAAGCTAATTATAAATATTAACTTAAAGCTCAAATTTTTTTAAATAGTTTTTAGAAATCTCAACAAAATTTAGATATGCATTTATTAAGTCTCCCCCAAAGCAAGGCCCACAATGGCATAACAACCAGGATAATTATGTCCAAAAACAAATAGTAATCTTAAAGAATAAAGCCTGGTCCAAAAGATTTACCGTTAAAAAAAATAACCTAAAACTATTTAAAAAATCATCTTTATATGGCTTTGGCAGCACTCAAAAAATCTTTTGCAACAGTTATTAATCTGACTTTCAAATGACTTCCAGACACAGCATCTCAAATTCAGAGCATCTATTCAGTTCTATAAATTATACAACAAAATTAATAGGTCTTGACAACTTCTGACTGGAAAGCATAAGTTCCAAAAGTTTAGGCACATCGAAATCAAACAATTTGCAAAAGTAATTCTTTCAAGATTTACGTATGTCTCTCCAAGTAAGATGTTTCAGAAGTGTCAAGTCTAATACGAAACGAAACAGAAGACTTCACTGTGCTACACTCACAAAGGCCAAAATAGTTCCTTGCACGTGTATTTATCCTCATATGAGGAAAACCAAGCCCACGCTTCAACCGTGGAACTTAAGTAAACATTGAAGTTTCATCTCTTTCTACAAGGAGACATAAAAGAGGGTACAAGCATAAGAAATACTGGAATAAAATCTGAAGATGAGGCAGAAATCTGCCATTTTCAACCTTTGCTTTTAGTTCTCATGTCATATTTATTTCTGATTTGAAAGGTTCTTTCACAACTATTGGAGAAAAGTACACTGTTTATTGGCATTTTGTGCCCCAACTCATTCAGTAGGCAGGTTTAAGCTTTTCAAACAGCTTAATTCAAACAACACAATACAGGCAATAAGATAACCATCAGTGTCAGTACAAAACTGTTCATCAAAGCTAGTAACATGCTGAAGCATCTTCTAATAGAGATAATGAGAGGTCCAAGGCTAATTTCTTATACTTTACGATATAAGTGCTAGGCAAGAGATAAGACAAATTCCAAATACCTCAAGTACATCAACACTTATTGGTCGATTAGTGACAATGCTTCACAACAGGTTTTTGTGATCAAAAGTAGAAGATTACAGAATGAACTTTCATACATGAAATCAGTATGTATCTGTGTTTTGTTTGAGCACTTGGATCACACAGGGGAAAATTTCAAGTCTCTATCGGGAGACGGAAGAGGGCACCAGTTCTAAAATATGGACACTGAAATCTCTGACTGTCTTGAACTACATGCCACAACCTCTTTTGCAGAGGTTTTTCATTTATGTGATCAACTAATTTCAAGTATCAAATGACTAACCAAATCGAAGGAAAACATTTCAGAGTTGCCTTTTGCGGCTAAGGTAAGAGTTCAACTATGAAACAAAGTCACCTGCCACAGTATAGAGGAGGGTATGTAATCCCTAAGTGAGCTCTGTCTGATCCCAAACAATGCAGTCCTATGCATCTCTTCTCATTGCTTTAGGCTGAGTGTGCTAGATTTCTGAGTGTGTCCCAGAAATCTCCAGGAGGAGCTGACAGCTCTCTCCATTTTCCTAAATGCTCAAGGTAACATAACATAAGCAAACAAAGCCAGCACCTCAGGATAGCAAAAAGCTTTGAGTCGGATGGTAGGACTGATACAGTCATTTTCAGAGAACAATTCTGCTGAATGATCAGGGCTTGAAGCCAGTAAGTTATTTTCCTTCCTCCTCATGCCTAAAACACAGAAAGGAAGGAAGAAAAAGAAATAAAGGAAAAGTGCCAGCTCACAAGTAATGAGCACAAAAGGAGGTAACAACTCTTGTAAGACATCAAAACACAAAGCTCAATTGCTGATGAATCAAGAATAGCATCAAGCTAGTATCAGGTACCTGAGATTAGGGCCTCAAAAATGATGGCATTTTATTGAATAAAAAACAGATCTGGACTAATAAACAGCTAGCCCTCAGACACTGACTGATAATCTGCACAAGAAACAGGAAAAATCTGTATCAAAACCACTCAAGAAAAAGGTTGTTTGTTTGGAGCACAGCATTTAAACTTGGTCACAGGCCTCACAACAGCCACAAGAGGTCTTGCTTCTGCTCTGTTTCACTAATGCTCTTTCAAGAGTCAAAACACTGTAAGAACATGGATATTCTGCCAGTCTAATGGGTTGAGAGTCCAAGGAGTAAGAGAAATTTTTCATTAAGTCTTCTAAACTAAGAAGCAGTAAAATGAGAGATACTACTGAAACCTGTGCGAGTCCTTCATAATTGGATAAATTATAAGCCCGAACATCTATTTTAAAGAAAACTTCAAGAAATTCTGGCGCTTGTTTCCTAAAGCTCCTTTAGCTTTCTAAAATATAATTTTCAGTTATGTTAGAGAGACTTCTTTGATAAAATGTGTTTAAATTGTTTCAGCCTATTTCTACTACATCCCTAGTAAATACCTGTCTGGTGATCGTCTTGACCAACGTCCTCTGTCAGATTCTGCAAGAGAACAGGAACAATACAGTTAAACAAGATGGTGATCTTCATTCTTCAGTACTGTTTTTAAACTTTACTTGATATTAATATTCATCTTAATTACTTAAGGATCATCACCTGAGACTGTAGTGTCTGTGTTTTCAGCTCACATTTATTTAAAAAGTTACAATTGCAAAATTATCTAAAAACTTCAAGGATAATCTTTAATTTGAAAAATATTTTTTACTTTCTTTCAATCAAAAAATATATCAAACTGTTTCAAGAGTGAAAATACTCATTGGATGGGGAATTCTGCATTGTTGTATTGAAAAATTCCACTAATAAATGCAGCATTAGAATGACTGAATTTACCATTGACCACAGAAATGGTTTTACTTAAGGATAAACGCAAATCATGTTCTAACAAAAACTGATTAAAAATCAATTGAAATCTTCCAAAAAAAGTTACTCCCTTTCGCAGGCAGAGTCTTTTTCACTAAATTAGCAATGTACACACAGAAGCCATATAATCATTTCCAGCTACGGTTGCAATAAAAGAAATGGAAGTATGTAGCCACAACAAAATGCCTACATTCAAAAAAATCTTCTAAAAAAGATTGTTCTTAAAAAAAAATCTTGTTTCACTTTTTGCATGGGTGCAAGAGGACAGCTTGCTCATTCAGTATGCTTTCCATAAGAACTGTAAGGAACTGGATAACTGTGATTATTTGACATATCTAAGAAAGCTGTTTGTATGGAGGCAACATCTAAATCCAGTGTAGCAGTGGACAGCATTCAAACTCCACTCTGACCCCTGGAGTATAATCTTTCACCTTTTACTAATACTGCTTCACCAATTCAAAACCAAAAGCCTTTCATACAAAAAGGCAATTATAATTTTTAGAAGTGTAATCACCTAATGATTTCAATCACAAAATATTCTGGACTAAAGCCCTAGCTATTCTGCTAAGAGAAAATGGCAAGTCATTACCAGCCTATTGAGGGTGTGGTAAATCTTGTGAATATTTGCCAATGTTGATAGATGAGAATTCAACTGAAAATCTAGAGGGAGAAAAAAAAGAACAAACAACATTTTAAACTCTCTGGTTTTCTGATGTAGCAACCAAGATCTTCTTATGTTCTGGTCATTTAATAAAATCATCACACAACTATAAAACAAAAGTCATCTCAACACTTTTTCAGCATCAACATTTTCAACACTGAGTAGAAAAACAGAAATTTGCAAAAAGATATCCAACGTATGCGTTTTTGTTTAGGCATGAATGACTCTCAACAAAACAACTATAGCTAACTGTAACTGAATAAAAAAAAAAAATTACAATTTTTTTCCTTTACATTGGGAATCATTATAACTGCTACCCAGTCCTTCTGTTCCATCTCTTCCAAAACTAACTTAAGTCCCATTTAACATTCTAAAATCATTACTAAAAATCATAGTTTAAAAAAAAAAATATTATTTTATTAAAACACATGTATTTATACTTTTTTCCTTGCAAAACTAAGTGACTAGAATACACGTACACAGTTGAAACATGGGTTTTGTATAACAAAACAAAGGTCACAGTGCAGCAGCTGTTAAGCGCCAACAAAACTGAAAATAAAATGTTCTGACTCTTCATGAAAGAAGCTGTAGCATAGACATTAACTTTCCAAATATAAAACACTTGAGTTTGCTTCAGTTGCAAAAGAGCGACAAACTATTTTTTCTCTATTCTTTTGAATTTCCTATTTTTGCTATAAATGTGTCAAGGACAAAACTGGAAAATAAGTAATTTACAAAAGATAGCTCTGATCCAGCCAGAGAGCAGGGAAACCAGCAACAATCTCAGGAGCCGGACAAACCAGCTGACAGGGATTAAAGATAGCCAACTACTATACAATGTTTCCATTTAAACTAAAGGCAAATTAGCTACCCACTAGAACTTCGGCACAAAAATACTCTAATCACAGACATGTACTGTATGACACACAAAGTATTTCAAGCAAACTTCTTCGTATATGAAATATTTGATGTGCCTAGTGTCACCACCCAGTTGATGCATTAAAGTATTTCTACTGTGAGACATTTAATTTGGCTTTGCCCAGCAGCTGATGCAAGATGCAAGTGAGGTCAAAGACGTAATTCCCACATTTCCATTCATAGAATTTTAAAGGATTATTCTCAAAATACACTTAAGAGAACCCAGATAAACAAGAGTCATCATTAAATATCAGACTGCCAAATCAGTGAACCACACTGCTATGAAGTTAACAGGGGAAACTGAAGGAACTGGCTGCTGCAAGTGTACTTATTACACACATCACTATGGAATTCTCTTGTCACGATAAATTAAAAAAAAAAAATTTCAAAAGATAATTTTAGGAATGATATATTTCATTCATTATGTTAGCTAGAGTATCCTTTAATTAATTACTACCTATTTCTTAACATGTTGTCCACAATCTACCACCACAACAATGCAATTGCTCTAAGTCAGAAGTACCAAAGATGGAATTTCCAGCTTCAGCTATACTGATCTATATGAAGTCAAAGACAATCCCAATCTTCTTACCAAGATAAAACTGAACCTCAAACAGGGTGCTAAAATTTTTCCTGCACTAAGGGCTCAATAAAGTTCCTTTTTTGCTAGTGAAACAATACTAAGCAGAACCATTCTGCAAAAAAAAAAAACCAAATTTTTTAGTCCAATCTTCAACATAAAGCAGTGAGAAAGAAAAGGGGGGGAGAAGGACAAACAGGGAACATAAAAAGCATTCTCAGGGGGGCAAGATTAAAAGATTTGTGTCGTTAACTGTCGTATCAGACTACGCTTTCTTGAACATGAATTTTAAAGTTTCCCTTGTTTTTCAGCATAAAGTCTACAAAGAACATGAGTATTCAGAGAAACCAGTTATATCTGGAGGTAACAAGGTGAGAACACTGAGCAAATATTTTATTTATTTATTCTAACCTAATCTAAAAATAATTTTAGATAACACTCTTAAAAATCATAGAAAAAAATATTTTAAAATTAGGACTATGAATATTAGGTATGACCTTTGAAACAAAACATTCCTAGGCACTTCAAAACACATAATTCATACCAGTGTGTTTCACACATCCACTGGAAATATCCTTACAATTCTAAGCTGCTGCTTCCAAAATAGGTTACATAATTATGATGGACTTAGCAAGGTTACACAATTATATTTTACCATTCTTAAACAACAAACATCACACTACACACCATGTGAATACAGAAACCAGAATACAACGTTTTCTCTCTTCCACGGGGGAAGTTTGTGAAGGGTAGATATTATCTAACACCAAAAATAGGTTTCTTTTACAGTTATAAAAGTAAATACAAGCAGCACCCATTAAATTAGCGAAGTTAAATTACAGCCCAGGTCAATCCTCTGAACTGGTCAGTGCTTGCTTTATGTATACTCAAGGAAGATACACAAAGTATCTTATGCCACTGTGAAAAGGCCTATTTTGTTTAAAAAAAAATCTTTTTGAAGAAACAGAATCCAAAAAATAATACCTCCCATGCTCAAATAACACTACCTTGGAAATTAGCAGAGGGACAATGATCAATAATGGTCAACATGGCGAGCGATTTGACAGCTGGCTGCAACTGGATGCTTCAGGAACACACTCCTTCCCCTCCACCTCCCGAAAGAACTTCCATACACACTTATGCAGCCTCCCAAGCTGTCCCTGCCTGACACCCTTGGTTAACCCATTACCCTTGGAATCATATCAACAAAATGAACAAAAAAACCCTGCCAGCCCCCTGGTTTGAATCAGGTCACAAAAGAGCTGCAACCCTAGGTAAGTCAGAACAAGAGTTAAAGTAAGAAACAGGAAAGGTCTCCTGAATTGGGAGCAAAATAGTTTTTTGTGGCAGCAACAATATGCCAGATCAATCCAACTGTCCATCCAAGCCCACTGGGAGAGGAGGGATACATCCCATGAAGATACATACTCATCAATTCTACATGGAGAAAATCATCATGTATGAAGCTATTTTTCACCTGAATACAAGAGTTTCAAAGAACATGAAAAGGTCTGAAAATACTTCTCTTTTTTTTCCCCTACAGAAACTGCATCCAGCTCTGGGATCCTAAGCACAGGAAAGATATGGACCTGTTCAAGCAAGCCCAGAGAAGGGCCATGAAGACAGCTGGAGGGATGGAATACCTCTCCTGTGAGGACAGGTTGAGAGCTGGAGCTGTTCAGTCTGGAGAAGAGAAGGCTCCAGGGAGATCTTCCAGTACCTTAAGGGGGCTTACAGGAAATCTGGAGAGGGACTTTTCAACAGAGCATGTAGTGACAGGAAAAGGGGCAACGGCTTCAAACTGAAAGAGAGTAGGTTTAGTTAAGATATGAGGAAAAAATTCTTTCCTGTGAGGGCCGTTTAGCACTGGAACAGGTTGCCCAGAGAACCTGTGGATGCCCCATCCCTGGAAGTGTTCAAGGTCAGGCTGGATGGGGCTTTGAGCAATCTGGTCAGGTGGAAGGTGTCTCTCTCCATTGTAGGGGGACTGGAACTAAATTATCTTTTAAGACGTCTTTCAGCTCAAGCCATTCTATAATTCTAAAGTACTACACAGTTAACTGACCTCAGATCAGAAGAAGGAAACCTGCTTGCTTTGTGAATACTGTGCTGGAATGGGTATAGAGGTAGCTGAAGTAGTAACGTAGTAGTAATTCTTATTACTGCTAAGATTATTGTAACATTCTCAGAAAAAATCAGACAGAAAACACATACCAGGAAGACTTATTCCTAAACAATAAAATGCAATGTTCATGCTTTACTTCTACTTAATTGCTTGCCTTGGTTTCAGATAATAGAACTGGAAAAAACTTGAAGTAGTACTGTTGTCTTAGTTAGCTTTAAATAAATTTTACTTATTCAAGAAAGAATCATTTAATCTTCTAAGAAATACACCACTTCATGTTCAGTAGTCTGCTTACAGAATTACCCAAAAAGCAAGACAATTTATATTGATTAATTACTAACTGATAATCAACTTAGGAGTTTAGGTCTGAAAGCTATATTTGGTGAAAGCCTTCAACACTTACATTCAGGAAGCAGAATTGTATTCATTACTAAGTGCAGAAAGCAAAAGAAAAATGTATGTCAGTCTTATTTACACAAAAACATCACAACACACCTAAAAACTGAGAATCCCAGACTGCAGTACAGAGAAGATACGAGCTGACTGCAATCCTGTCAAAGACAAGATTAAGAATCCATTTCCAACGTGTCCATAGCTGTATCTGTGCAGGCAGTGACACCCTACAGCAGGGGCAGCCTGCAAAAGAGACCTCCTGGTCTGTGATGTGCCAGCAAGCATTCAGGTAAGGGCAGGAGGAGAAGAAAAGGCTTGAAAAGTAAGGTCTCCCTTGAATTGGTGCCCCTTAAAGAGCATGATTCAAAAAGTAAGGGAAACAGAAGTGAATTCCAGCTTGGAAAGTAAGGACATGCAATAAAATGGGACAACTCTATCTATCTGGAAGAGCAACAGGATCCAGCTATTAAAGACATGATGCTGTAGGATGTTCCTCCTGCCCACATGCACTCAGAGCTGCACCAATCTCAGAGCTACTGCTGACACCAGTGGTATCCAAGCCCACAGTTGCAAATTTGTGTACATTTTCCCAACACAACAGCCTAAAATGTTCTGAAACAAAACACAGACTGACTTAAGCTGCTAAAAAAAAACCCTACAGAAAATCCAAACCCAAGCAGCAAAATGTGGTTGACATTACTAAACACACTAAAAACCACTTATTTTAAGGTAAACAGTCACACTCAACTCTAACATTTGGTATTACCACATAGAATGACTTACTCACTGCAACAATATATTTTAAGATCTCTGCATGCTACATATATAGGAAAAAAAGCATAATTCTTTTTTCCCCATAGGAACAAATCCTTTTTCTACCTATGTATTTTAAAGTACCCTATTCTGAAGGCTTGTTTACAAAAAGAGGTACTGCAGTTTAAAGTTCATGGAGAATTTTAGAGCGATTTAAGCAGTGCAAAAGTTGTGTAACTGTCACCTTAGTTTGAATACATTTCTATTTACCTTAAACTGACCAAAAAAATAAGAGCCAGGCTAACAATCCTATCCTAACACATAGGATAAAGTATCCTGCACACAGCCTCATGGGGAGGTTAGGGTTTGCTTTGGAGGGTATGGTTTTGGTTGGGTGTTTTGTTCTATATAGCAAAGACCTAACACTAAGCGTGTTTCTGGTGCAAAACATCTGCTTCTGTTGATGAAAAGTGTTCATCCAGTCTAACTCCTACTCCACCACCAGATTAATTTAAAAAAGTCAGTGAGCTTGTTTTGCACCACTGGTTGCCATGGCCTAAGAGTTGTTTGAGAGCACTACTCCTAACTTCATGCCAGATGTCATCTGGCATCCTACAAAGGGCATAAAGCTAATAAAAACTCTGTATCTTGTAGCTCCAGCTAATTCAGCAGAAACACAACCCTGTCAAGCACACACTGCAAGGGTATCCAGCACCATGTAGATCTGGTACACATCACGGTGGATCTGCAACAGCCTAGAAACAGCTATGCCAGTCAAAACCATTATTGCTCCATCTGCTTGCTTCTTTCTGCCAAAAGTTCCTGACCCCACAGCTCTGCCAGCAGCACAGGCCATGGGCACATCCCCTAACCCACTTCAGGGGAAAAAAAAAAAAAAAAAAAAAGCAACCCTGTCAGTTTAGACAACTTCAGTAAAACTGGCAAGAGCTAACCCAGGTACATCTGACTCAGAGGCTTAGAGAGTGCTAATGGGCAGAATTAGCAGCTGCAGCTGATGGAGTCCCACAGCCCATGAAGCCACACATCTGCATGAAGTGTGTCACACCAGTCAGTTCCCCAGGGGCAAGCTAAAGCCTTGCAGCTCTAACTATATATATATATATATGTATATATATACACAACTATATATCTATATATATATACTATATATATAAAAGCTACTGAACAAACTGGTAGTTGTTTCTATGTCTTTATGAGTGAAAAATAAAAATTCTGTTTAACCTCAGCCCTATGATTTTAAATAAAACAAATTAACTGGACAGTGTGACAAAAATACTGGCACATTTAATTTAAGGGTTCTGCTTCAAGCCCTTGTTAGTAGTCTTACTTATTGTAGAATAAATAACCACACTATTAGATGCTCTATTACTTAAATTGGATACAAGAGTTGAACACTTTCACTGGATGTACTGTACTTCCCCATGCAATGCTTTTTGGCAAGCACAGGACAGACAAATTAGGCAAGTTTTCTTCTTCTGCTTTAAGACACAAACAAAACTAGGAAATAATGCTTTGAAATAGCCCAAAGTCTTTGTTTTCAGTATCTGCAAAGCAAGTGGGGGAGGAGGGGAATTAAAGAAAACGCAGAATTAATAATCCACTGAAATTCAGCACAAAAAGTACTTGGACTAAAATAAATTTAAATGAAGTGGTGCAATTACACAAATGAGACCTTACCCTGATACAACAGAATGAAGAGAAGCAGTAAGAAGACTATTTACCTGCCTGACTCAACTTACTGCATGACCTTGTACAGAGATTTCCAATTACAGTTATTGCAGCTGCATAAACTTTTAAGCAAACAATTCCAATGGAAAAAATCAAAGTCGATGTACCTCATATAATGTGAAAGGTGTGTATTCAGTCTCAGAAAGTAAAACTGACACTGAGCAAAAATATATTATGATATATGTATAATATGAACTGCCAAAAAAAAAAAAAAAAGAAGTATTGAGGAGTATGATTCAATCATTCCAAGGTACATTTTTAATGAGAAGCCAGTAACAGCTGAAGGCTGAGAAACAGTACTCTTCCTGTTTCCTGCAGGCAAGTTAAAATTAAAAAACTTTCAAAATCACTATGTAGCCTTAACATCCTACATGAGGGAGCACTGGAATATGTGCAACTGTACCTTATACGTGTATAATGAGGACCTGCATCTTTTTTTGGACAGGGCACATGACACAAGATACTGAGCAGAAGGCATTTTCTAGAATAATTATCCTTCCATTTCCAACCTAAGGCAGTTATTTGTGCCTTAACGGCAGACTTAACCATCAACATATCACAATCCCTCAACATAAAGGTAAAATAAACCAGAACCACTGAAAAAATGATATAGCCTTACAAATTAGAGGCTTTAAAAGGCTGCCCAGTCAATCTCATTTTGAGAGACATAGGAGGATTCAAGAAAATCCAGGCCTTATGCAGCATTTCTTTACATAATTGCTTTCAGGACTCTGTCCAAAACTCAGGCCATCATTCATTAACATATGATCAAAGCTTCAATTTTCATTATCTTCTCCACGAGCAAGTTCTACGGTAATAAAGCATCTCAGAGCCGCAACTCCTTGCAGAGCTGAGAACGCGTTCCTGGGAGATTTCAGAGGCACGTGGTTGTGCCGGGACAGCTATGTGCTGGGGATGCCAGCCCCGTCCCTCCGGTGGACAGGCACCGCCGTCACCGCACAGCCACGCAGGTGTGCCAGGCAGCCCGCGGTCCGGGGCTCCGAGCGCAGCGCCAGAAGCTCCGCTGCGGACACAGAGCCCACGCTCCGCTCTCCCGCTCTCCCCGCGGGGCGGGAGGGGCAGCTCCGGCCGGGGGAGCCCCCGGGGCAGGGACGAGTAGGCGCCGCCGCAGGGCCCGCTGGGAGTTGTAGTCCGCGCCCCGCCTCACGCCGCGCGAGGCCGCGGCGCAGGGACTCCAGCTCCCGCCATGCGCCGCGGCCGCGTCCCCGCACAGCGCGGCTCTCCCGCACCGGCCCGGCCCGGCCTGGCCCGGCGGGACCCGCGGCGTTCGCCCCCCTTCCACCCCGCCCTGCACACGCAGCTCCACGGCCCGAGCACGCCCTCCTTGCGGCGGCTCCGGCTCCCTCACTGCCCGCCATGAGGGCCGGCCGCGGCCTCACCCCCTCGCCAGCCGGGTCGGGCAAACTGCGTCACACCCTCCGAGCGCCCCCGGCCCCCGCCGGTGCAGCTCCCCCTACCCGTCCCCGCCCCCGCACGGGCAGCCCCCTCTCGCCGGAGAGGTGCGGCGAGGGCCGCGGGGCTCCCGCCGTCCCCGTGGGGCCCCCACAACCGGGCGCACACACACCGCCCCCTCCGCGCCGGCCCCGCACCCGCGGACCCGAGCCCTCCCCCGGCTCCGGGAGCCGCGGCGGCGCGTCCGGCCGAGCCTCGCGGGTCAGGGGCAACAACAGCCGCCCCAAGCCGGGCGATTCTCCCGACCGTGCGGGCGGCGCGGGATGCGCGCGGCCGGCGCGGCCCCAGCACTACTCACTGACAGCGGCGGCATCCGAGTGCATTTTCGAGCGGCGCTGCTCACGCTGCCGGCCCGGCCCGGCTCCGCTCCTGCCCTGCTCCCGACACAGCGCCCGGGACGGACGCCGCCGCCCCGCCCCACGCCTGCGCCCATTGGCCCGCGTTGCCGGGAGTGGCCGCGCGTCCCGTCTTTCTATTGGACCAGGCTCCTGCCACTCTCCCTGTGCCCCCTGCGCCCCGCCCTCCTACCCTCCCATTGGGCTCCAGGCTGCGCTCTCCCCGCCCCCCTCTGCTCTGATTGGGCGCTGCCGCTGCCAGTTTTTCCCGGCCTTTAAAGCGCGTGCAAAGTGCACCACTTTGTGTCTCCCGCGGCGCTGATTGGCTGCAGGGGCCAAGGGCCGCGCCTACTCCCCGGACGCGATTGGCTGAACGGGTCAGGGGGCGGGGCCAGGCGGCTGCTCGGGGTGCGGGTCCTGCTGCGGGGTCCGCTGAGCACCCCAGCCTTAGATAGGATTCCGGGTTTCTCTCATCTCCCTCTTTCTGAGGAGAAAAAATGGCAAGCTGACGACAGCATCCGAACCCGCACAAGCGGCACACAGCTAGAGCAGCAGCGGCAAGGGCGGCGGGGAGAGCTGCGGCCAAAAGCTGCTCCGATGGGACGATGGGGCTGCCTCACTGCCCCTGTCCTGCGAACCTAGCGCACGGAGCCACCCTCCTTTCCCCGCTCCTCGCGCAAGGATCGCGCCATTCCTGAGCCGGAGGAGGAAGACAGAAGGACACCTTGCAGGTCATTCCTGCTTAGCATGCGAACTCAGCATCCTGCGTCCTTTCAGGGATAAACGCCGTCCCTGGCGCTCGCTGAGAAGAGACTGCTGGAGCAGCGTCTGTGCACAGTGGAGGATTATTAAGACAGAATTTAGCAATGAAAAAAAGAAAAACCACCTTTCCTCTAAGAGGTTAAAATAAAGTAGGTCAAGGACTACAAAACTGAAGTAGTGCCAGATTTAAGGTAATTGTCCCTTTGGAGCAATGCAATAGCAGACAGTCCTGAATTTAGTGATCACAGGCCTGTTTGTTTGTCTGGAGGTTGGTTGGTTGATTTGATTGTTTTTAATAAGCTTTGTCTTATTTAGTGAAACAGTGAAGATGAACAAGTGCAGACAATTTCTTTTGCTGAGCCACATCTTATGTCTTGAACTGTATGCTTTAGAGAGAAGAGGATGAAGTCCACCAGAAAATGAATCCTCTCTTTGAAAGCCATATACTAAAAATCACATCAGAGTAATAAAAGACCCCCTTATCTGAAATTCTTACTTGTTCTTGCTCAAAATTATTTCTGTACAGCTTCTTGCCTCTATCTCAATTATCTTCTGATTTCCACCATCTTTTCTTTATCTTAGCAATTTTACACTACCACCTCTACAAAAATAAGAGTATAAAGCAGTGGGAGCGAGGTTTTACTTTTTGGGTAGTTCTAACATCCCATATGCCAGACATTCACATCTGTGCATGTCATCCCAAGCTTTTATACCCAGTAGGGACACCACAGAGTTGCAATTCATCTGATCTAATTCTGGATTCAGAGGAACAATCCCTTTAGGGATGTCTTTGTTCACAGTGACCATAAAAAGCACATAGGCTGCTAGTTCAGAATGAAAAATATTCAAGAAGAAATCTTCTTCCATGCCTTACATAGTTGTAAATTGATACTGATCTAAAGAAAAGTGGCACAGAAAAACCCTATTTGGTTGTATCTGAAGGCAGAAAGGTTCGTATTTTTTCCCCCATTTATACTAGTCTAAAATGAAAAATACTATTTGGCTTTAAAAATATTTCCTCAGACTACAGCTTCTGTAACTACTTTTATTCCTAAGTGTAAGGCAATTAGGGTTGCCAAGCAAAAGGTCATTATATTTTTGGATACTTCAATACACAAGTATAATCCCTGACCCTTAAAAATTAGATCTGCAAAGAAATCCATAGGGAAACACAAAAGAGACTTCGTTTTCTGCTTCTGCCTGTGATAGGGGATGTATCCTTCAGCAGAAAAGGCTGCCCCTGTGAGAACAAGGCCCATTTCAACATGCACCTTCCTTCCAACATCAAGAGGGTATAAATAATCCCCTTTGTTACCACTAGTTGTAAACCACTGTGCAGATCTCCAGGCTGGCAGATGTCACAAAATCAGGCTGCATTTTTTCTCTGAAGCCTGAGTTTTGAAAAAGGCAGAAATACTTCATTTTACAGAGAGCAGATCAATCTGGTCATGGCTGATCAGGCATTGTGTGGGGTTGCTTGGCAAGGTTCTGGTAGCTCAGGGGCTCCAGGAGTAGCTTATGTGAGAATCTGCCAGGAGCTTTCCACATGCCCAATAGAGCCAGTGCCAGCCATCTCCAGGAATGGACCCACCACTTGGCTGATGGCCAAGACTGAGCCCATCAGCAGTGGCAGTAATGCCTCTGGGATAACATGTTTAAGAAGAGGAAAAAAAGAGGCACTGCACAGAAATTATTACTATCAGGGAATAGTGATAATATGTGAGAGGAACAGCTCTGAGGACACCAAGGTCAGTGGAGAAGGAGGGGGAGGAGGTAGTCAAGAGGCTAGAGCTGAGATTCCCCTGCAGCCCATGGTGTAGGCCATGGTGAGGCAACTGTGCCCCCAGAGCCCAAAGAGGACCACCAGGGTACAGAGATCCACCTGCAGCCTGCGGAGGAGACCCATGCCAGAGCAGGTGGATGCATCCAAAGGAGGCCCTGACACCGTGAGAAACCCGTGCTGGAGCAAGGCCCTGGCAGGGACCTGCAGACCCGTGGAGAGAGGAGCCCACACTACAGCAGGTTTGCTGGCAGGACTTGTGACCCCATGGGGGACCCACACAGGAGCACCCCATTTCATAAGGACTGCAACCCGTGGAAGAGACCCACGGTCATCCAAATTGTGAAGAATTGTAGCCCGTGGGATGGACTCACACTGAAGAAGTTCACAGAGGACTGTCTTCCCTGGGAGGGGCCCCACGCTGGAACAGGGGAAGGACTCCTCTCCGTGAGGAGGATGCAGTGGCAGAAACAACATATGATAGAGCAACCCCCACTGCCTGAGACGCTGGGTGGGAGGAGGTAGAGAATCAAGAACAAAGCCCAGGAAGAAGGGAGGGGTGGAGGAAGGTGCTTTTACTTCTCATTATCCTGCTCTGATTTTGATTGGTAATTCATTCAACTAATTTCCCCAAGTCAAGTCTGTCTTGCTCGTGACAGTAATTGGCGAGTGATCTCTCCCTGTTCTTATCTCAACTCACGAACATTTTGTTACATTTTTCTCCCCTTTCCAGTTGCAGAGGGGAATGATAGAACATGTTTGGTGGGTACCTGGCATCCAGCCAGGGTGGAACTACCACATGGACAGAGACAGTTTAAGCAGTTCCAACATTAGCATCTTAATCCTAGCCCTCCTGGCATCCTTTCTTTTGTGACAGTGCAACCACTTGGACAGCTAGATACCAAGAGCAAGATTGTCCCCAGTGCCCCTAAAAAGCAAAAAATCCCAGAACAAGACAAGGAAACCCTCAACTCTTCTTTTGGTTTTGTCCATTTTTTTTGGTTTTTTCCCCAGCCAGCTGAATATCCTGATCTGGCTTACCACACATATGTGCAAGTGCTTCCATCAATACACAGGAGAGGAATAACGAACCACGAAGTGAAAAGTGGCAGTAAACGCCAGTTTACACACTGCTAGATCAAACTTAAAATTGCAAACCTTTTTTTTCTTTTTTTTGAGGGGACTGTCACTGTTCATGTTTTTATGTTTGTGTTGCTTTTTTAAATTGACAGCTAAAACAACAACCACAATTCAAAAAACCCCGAAAAACTACTGTAGACTGTGAAAAATACTGGCTATCAAGAGAAAGAGGAACTATTTACTTAGTTTTATCTTCTTCGCTATCAGAAACAAAATGTAGAAGCATCTTTGAGAGTTCCCAAAAGGAAACTCTTTTCCTCTATTTCCAAAGGATATCAGACTCCAAAAGGCTAAAGCCACTGCATTTCTCAAATATCTTTGTTCATCTTGCTTGCTTTGCTTAGAAACAGCCTTGAACATTAATTTTAGGCACCAGAATCACAAGCTGTCATGTGTTTTTCAAGTCAGAGGGGAAAGGGAATTGTATTGAAAATAAAAACATTACCAAAGAAGAATTTGCTGAACATTCAGAAAGCAGATAATGCAGTAACAAAACACAGTACAGGGTATTGTAAGAAAATAAACAAATTGTCTACAAGAAGCCCAACAATCACAATCTTAAATCATTTGTGGATAGGAAAAAGTAACTGATAGCCAAGTCAAAACAAACAGCTTTAAGTAATGCTTCTGAAAAGATTTTTCAGCCTCAGAGTTTCAATGAAACATCTAAATTTCAGTCATTCCTGCATGGTCTCAGCAGAACAGTACTAATCAGGGATAAAAGAGGACCTCAAGTGGCAGAAGGGAGCAGCTGCAGATTATATGAACTGCTTTTCAAACCACTCCTTATTAAACAGGTCAGGTCATTTTAATTGCAGTGTCCCATGGACTCATACTATGCTCCCCGTTGAAGTGAAAATGTCTTTTCTCTTACGTTTGCTCCTTAGACATACTACTCTGACCCCAAAGGTTCTTTTGTAACACCCTGCAAACAAATGTCATTTTACATAGATGAGAAAAAAAAACCATTTCAGAGCTG
Organism: Empidonax traillii; assembly: GCF_003031625.1. NCBI lineage: Eukaryota > Metazoa > Chordata > Aves > Passeriformes > Tyrannidae > Empidonax > Empidonax traillii. The sequence continues at coordinate 239,486 of NW_020955871.1, forward strand.
TTAATGGATGATATTTAAAACCCTACGTTTGATTTATAGGGTCTTTTTCAACTTCAGCTTGAAACTTTAACTTCTCTTTGTTCATCATAAGCCAACTCTAAACAGCCAGGCTTAAGAGAACAGCTCAGAATTTCTGCCTGAACTCTAGAGATGCATCAGAACAACCAGCACCTCCCTGAGCTATGAAGCTCCCTTACAGTCAGCAGAGGACTCTGAATATTCTCAGCGTTCCGTTTCATGGAGACAGGTGGGAACTGGTTACCTGCACACTTGAGCTGCAACAACTTGTTTCAGTAACATAACTCCGATTCAAAACCAAAGGGGGTGTCTGACTTTCTCCCAGCTTCTAGCTGTGACACTGTTTTTGAAAATGGGAAATAATTTCAGGTGTTTCTTAGCCCAAGAGGTTTGAACTGCAGCTCCCAGATTTGGGAGTGCTCTGTGGCAACACCAAAGCCACTGCTCCTGAAGCTAAGCTTACAATACACATAGAAATGCCTCAGCCAAGACCCTAAAGCAGGAATATATATATATATGTATATATATACATATATATATATATAAAAGAGGAAACTTGGGTCTTCACCCTGCTGAAGAATACAGTACAATTGCTCTCAGAAGTTGCTCTTACACATGTCACCTAGAGTCCTTCTTTTTTATTCTGAGATACACACTAGTGATGTACTGCTGTACTGGATTCTCTTTCTGTACATTCCTAGAAACTTAATTGACCTGCTCATAGGAGTACATATTGTTTATACAGCTAAGAATATGTATTTATGTACATAGAATACATATTATTTAGAAGTTAGATACATGTAATCTAGTCCTTTTGCCACCAGAAGTTCAAACTTACAGAAAATGTCTATTTTATACATTTTATCTTTTCATGCTATCTCTGAATGCATGAAGATATCCACAAAGTTTTTCTTTCGTAACATGCTATCTTATGAAAGCTGAGATGAAGAGAGTATGATTAGAAAACAGCAAGATTAGTCACACACCCCTGCAGCATGACCTGTTCTAGCACATTTCTTTCATAGTTTGAAACATAGTGATTGTTCATTAGAGATATACTGCACATTTTTCTAAACCAGTCAGATAGTACAGATTAGATCAATGTGAAGATTTATGGACAAATAAAGTTTAGTTTTAGCTTCCCAATTCTAATCACAGTAGTAGAAGCAGTATGCAAACAGCTTATGGTCATAGTTTTTCTTAGTCGTTCTGGTAAAATAATGCAAATGTCAACAAATGTTTGCTACTAATTATAATTGCCTGTAGTTTCCTGATATTAAGCAACATAAGGTATGGATACACCGACATTAAATTGCACAAGCTACTCAGAAGAAGAGGAGAAAGTTCAAAGTTTAGATTTTGTCACTGTCCACATGAACCTTTCAAATGGGGTGAAACATTCTAACTCCTGTGAAAATCCATCCAAGTATGCTCATAGACTTTGAAGATTACACACAGAGATGACACATAATCTGATCTGTTATGCTATATGACTTCTTGAAAAATAATCATTCTATTTTTTAATTGTTAAAAAAGAAGGGGGGTTCAATCTTTTTATATTTATAATTTCTTGCATTTTACATTAATAAACTGCTCACATTACAAGGTATTTGCAGAGTTAGCCTGTGGAGAATGTTAAGTAATGTGGTAAGATAATGTTATGTTTTCTACAGGCTATGGAAAGGCAAAACTGTGGCTGGATATGTGTCAGAGCCAGCATAAGAGTATGCTGCAAAGAAGTGAGGATATTTAGAGCCACTGTGCAGTGTTGGTGACAGTGTCAGCTGCTGTTGCAGGCTGGGAGGAGGGAGAGACAAGGGCTACTGATGTTTGCAGAAGAAAACTGCTGAAAGTGCAAGAAAGTCACTCCCATCACTCCAAAACCTAATTTATCCTGTCCTGCTGGAAAGCCACAGAGAGAACAAGTTCAGAGGGCTTGTGAAGACACAGCATCTGTAGGTGAGAAATTAGTTCAATAATGGCTGGTTAATTGTCAGGCTTTCTAATAGCATCTGAGATGATGAATACATAACCACTGCAATTTTTAAATGCCTTCCAAATATTCTCTCTCCACAAAGATCAGTGAACAGTTTTAGAAACACAATCCTAAAAACAAGGGTGCAAAATGATAGGTGACCAGAATAAAGAGACAAGGTTGTTGATGACAGCAATTACGTGATGCCATAGAACAAAAAACCCTGGGTAAAAACACATCCTGTATTTGCTTACATGGAGAAACAATAAAATTGAGTACAGTGAAGCTGTTCTCAAAAGTACATAGGGAAGAATTAGAGGGAGAAAAAAAAATTCACCCTCTTTCCTGCAACTTATCCTATTCTTTTTTGTTGCAGTATGCTTAGGTATTACTGGAAAAACACACAGCACTAAATACCACAATCACAAATGCGGTTTTCAAGTTGAGTGGGTCACTTAAACAGATCATCTAACATGTTTCTCACAATCAGGAAAGTTTCTTTGGACAACACGGAAAATGTCCTCATTGTTTAAGGAAGGTCTGCACATATACCGAAAGATCAGGAGTCAAATGTAAAAGGCATTGTGAAGAGACACTGAGAAGACAACACTTTACATTGTCTTACATGTGCATTAAATAACAGGGAATTCACTGCCTGGGTCAAAAAAGTCCCACTTCTATTTAGTTCTAATAAAGTATAATGCTAGCAAAGGAACAATGCTTTTTTTATTTGTTTATTACAGTTCATTTAAAATAAAAGTTACAAGTAACTATTTTCCCTTCTCAGAAACCTTGTTATGTTGAGACAATTGTATTTAATTCTTTGGCAGTGTGTTCAGGTAAGTGTCTTACAAAAATAACTATTCAGAGGTACTTCACTCTTCCCTTTGTAAAAGCATTGAAGAGTCTAATATCCAGCTAAAAAAAAATGAAGTCTGTAGAAGTCACTGCCTTTTCTCCAGTATTATGAACATCAATCATCCACAAATTGTTCTAATAAAACTCATTGAAGAACAGAATGTAGAATAGCAGCAGATGTAAATACTGTTTGAGAAAGTCAAAAATGCACACACTTCAAACGCATACTTACAGCATATCTCCCAATTAAAAAACTGACCTTTTCCTATTTTGAAAAACCTAAGGCCAAGCTTTTTGTTCCAATAGCAGCAGGACTACAAATTGCAGCAAATATCAACAGGTTACCTACACTACCACATTATTTTGCTTTGCCTCAGTCATCAAAAAAGTGTGTAAGTCTGCTGAAATTCCTTGCCCATGACTGTTCCAGCGACCTCCCAGGAGAGTAAAGGGGTCATATCTGGACCTTAAAAAAGGTGCATAGACACATTAAACTCTGAAACAGCAGGATATAGGATACCTTCACAAAAGTTGTTGCCAAAGCAAGTTCCCACCCTTGCTTTGCTGCATACAAAACAGGTGTCTGGTCTGGGTAGATATCAGTTTGTCAAAATGCAGGTGTCTTTCCTCTTTCAAAGTGATGGCAACTCATTAAAGAGAAGAGTCACCAACTATTACAGAGACATTCATAATGTTGTGCAGCATGGGAACTGCTCATCCTTAAGCAACATAGTCTTTTTGGCTGCCAATTTGGCTTCAAGCAACAAACCTTTCTTGCTGGTCCCAACAGTATGTATTTTCTCTCTAATTTGCCCGTTTAAAATATTTAGGAGTGCTCATATGAAAGTGGTGAATATGCTCATAATTATGTCCATCTTTATAAGATCCAAACCTAAAGAAAAATATTAAACAAAACTATTATAACAATATTTAACCTATGCAGTTAAATCATACAATTACTACACTACTTCTGAATGTTCTAGATAGTTTATTTCAATTCTACTTAAATGCAAATCATAATTTATGTACCCTCTCTCACTAGATGTCTTTGAATATAGTGGAGACATTTAATTACACTGATTGCATTAATGCCCTAGGCAGTCTATAATTGGAACTCCAGCTGACAAAGGTGATTGGTGCATTTATCTACTTCAATCTTATGCTCTTTAAATTTTTAGTCCTGACTTCAGTGGAGATATAATTTAAACCCCCACGGTATCAAAATTGTCAACCTTGTTGTTAATATTGCACATCTTACTTTTGAAAATTATGGTGAAAATTGTAATTTTTTACACCATATTTAAATCTGAAAGGTTTGACAACTGACTATTATGGTAGATAGATTTGCAAAAGTAAAATGGAGCACTTATTCAAAATATCAGTGCTAAGTAACATTTAAGAGCAGTGCCATTGTATTTCTGAAGAATTACAGTTGACTGGAAAAAGTTAAACTTATTCCTACAGGCTATACCTCTCCTACTTATAAGACAACATAAAAATTAGAAAGACAAGACTGTGATGAAATCACCTGAGAAAAATCTGAATGTGAATACTAACTTTAAGTAATGTGGCAAGATGTGCCTAACTTTAGGCAAGTTTCATCATGTGGAAAAGCCTGGGTAAACTCCCATTTAAACAGGAAGCCAGAGACTGAGTGGTAAATAAAGAGTAAGCTCAACTGTTAGGTGTATATAAGAAAGTAACATGCTCTGTATTATGCATGTTAGAGGTAGTAAATATGGCATTGCTGGAAATAGATATTGCCACAGAGAGACATCTCAAACTTCATGACTCTTCCACTGATATTAATATTAGACTAAATACCTTCCTCCATATTTCTATTCATTATGCAATACCAGTGGAAAAATGACAGCATTCTAGAAAAAAAATAACATTTTTACATTAAAACTAGTCATTTTTGTTTCTCAATACATGTAATGTACTGCCTCAGGCATCCTCTTTAATTTTTGCTCCAGTTATGTGATATATTTTAAAACGTTTCTGCAAATAGTATTTAATGTATATATTGTATTATGTGTTCTAAGTAACAGTGTATTAAGATCCCAATCCTCTGAACTGCTAAAAAACATGGGAGATCTTTCATAATCTATAAAATGAGTCACCACACCACTTGGCAAAAACCCCTATCAAGCAATCTCAGAAATTAATTGCCTGGGTAAATAAGCATTACTTTCAGTATCTGCTATGACACAGCAGACTGATTTTCCCAAGGTGTATGCCAAGTCAATAGAAAAAAAAAAAAAAAAGGAATTACAAATCAGAAGTTCTTGCCTCTTATCTTTTCAATTTGGTACTGATCAGTGCCTCCCAATTTAAGAAGAATTTTGCTCCTAGACTTCTGTTTTACAAGATGTCACATACACTGTCCCCTTAATTTCTTATGAGATACACTGACCTGGGATTGAAATGGATGTCCTCAGGAACTTGGCTGGGGTCAGTGACAATTCTGTCATTGTCAGCATAGCTATCCACGTGATCTGGGATTCTAAATTTGGCCATCTGGACTTCTGAATCACTTAAACCAGCATGAGATATGCGGGCATAACCCAGCCTATCAAATACAAGAAGAGTTAGTTTGGAGAAAAAACTCAAGGCAATTTCACCACATTCTCAATGCATGTATCTTTTTTATTATTTTTTTTTTTTTTTAGCCCTGGAGTTATTCTTAAACTTGTCAGCATAATTTTCCATTTCTGTGAATATCACCTTCAAAAAACTGAAAGTGCTCCATAAACACAATCCTAAAACAATGTCACAAGTATAAAAACTGAAAAACCCTAAGTGTTTGACAGTAAGTTCTACACCTAGAAATTTATTTTTAAAATTACACCTTTAGAATTATAAGCTCACCAACTTTTTTCATTGAAGAGATTTTAATATTCAAGAAAGCAACTCAAGCATCAATGGAATGAATAATAAGAAACACTAAGATTGCATATGAGGGGGTTATTACCCTTTTTTTTTATCTCAATACTGTTAAGATAGTAATCAAGTTTACAGGTTCTACTCCTGTGAACACTGCAGAATTTACACAGTTTATTCAGAATAAGTTTAATTCCATTCTGGTACATACATCACCAAGAGAATGATTTATAAGCAATTTGGTATTGAAAGATATGGAATGCATAGATGCTAACAGAGAAAAGTGTTTCAATATAGGCTTACAAAGTTAAAGTTTCTACTAAATTCAGCATAAAGATTGGCTGGATTAGATCAGCATTTTGCTTCAAGAAGCTCTACAATCATAGTTCAAAATGTCTAGCTTCTCTGTCACACACAAACTAGGGCTTAGCCTTCACATTGTAGAAGCTGCAAAGCCAGAGCTTTGGAAAAATATAGTTTTATGTTACCAAAGCAGACTAGATCTGAAGATATTTTACACAGAAGGATGAAACCTGTCTTTGCAACTGTATTCAGAAATACACCAATTCATCCTGATACAGTGTTTCACATTACTTCATGATTTATCTAACAATACATAATTGTTTAGGATATAAAAGTCTTCCACAATCACCTACAGAAGAGTATAAAACTGATTGCCATTAAGATATTTAAACCAATGAATAAATGATCCACTTTAGCATACCTTATTACTCCACGATACATAATATAGCTACACCATCTGTCACGATCTGTACTGTCAATATCCTGGAAGCAAAAGGGGGAAAAAGTAAAACAAATAAGGCAAGTTTTCCTTTGGATAGCCTTTAAATCAGTAACAGGACCAATGTGTAAACATGCTAAAAAAAAAAAGTTTTGCCTAAAACACTGTAATAAGACAGAAAGACAAATCTTTTAGACAAATCACATAACTTTTTGACATCTCCCGATAGAAAATCAAATACAGAGCTAAGTTCTAAAAGAAAAGAAATACAGAATTAGAGGCTGAAAGGGTTGTCTGGAGGTCACCTAACCCCATGGTCAACGTAATTTCAAGCAGATTTCTCAGGACCTCATCTCGGTAACTTTTGAATATATCCAAGGATGGAGATTTCACAGCTTCACCAGGCCCCTGTTCTAGTGCTTGACTACCCTAACTGACTTTTTTTTTCCTTCTGTTATCTAAATGACATTTTCCTTGTGGCAGCTACTGTACATTGCCTCTTGTTCTTTTTTTGAACATGTGCATGTATTTTCTTCTGCGTCTATTTTTAAGTTATCAATTTAAAATACTATTTCCAATATATATTAACTCTAAAGATGCAGTATTTTTACATTACCTTGACATTTCCATTTTCTATTAATTCAGTATAATCTCTGGATCCAGGAGCTGAAGTGATGTATCCTAGAAACACAACTTGCTTAGAGCTAGTCTTCAAGAGGTTTGAAACAGCTATTGCCTGGAGTTTTCTGTCCAAGTCCTCTCTGAAAGAAATGGAAAAGACTTTAACACATATACATTTTAGCTCTGAATCATTGTGCTATGACATAGTAAGCCACAAATGAATCTGGTACCATTTTTTTGCTCAGCATTAGAGAGAAGGAAAGTTTACAGCAAGCTCAGTGATTTAAAGTTATTGCTACATTTGATAAAAGCCACATGATCATGGTAGATGTAATTAAGGTTCTCTTTCTAACCGTTACAAAACCAACATTTTCTATTACTGTTTTGTTTTTAATACTGATCTCATCACTAGGAAATGTGAATATACGTGCTTTGGTTATCTGAGGCTCTGTCTATGCTTGCACTTAAAATTTAACTGTGCACAGTATCATGCATAACAAAGAGCTCACATGCTAACAAAACTTTTATGATGAACAGATCATGGTAAACACAGCCTTAAAGTCTGGTTCACATAATTTATGAAATATGACTTGAGCTACATCATCCCATTAACTTATAATTCTGTTTGGCAAGTATTCTCCATCCCTAATGAAATTTATACATGACCAAGGGTGATAGCATAAGTGGAGCCTGGTAAAATACTGCAGTGAATCCCATTCCTTGTCCTTGGGTTTGTCATAAAACAATGCAAAGACAGTTCTCTATGATTCTTCATATTTATAACTTAAAATAGTTGTGTACATCATGTTGTGTTCTATGTTTTGGTAGGCTGGGCTAAATACTTTTGAGAAAGGCAGCTGATTTTGAAATCTGTAAACCCAAGAGAAAACAAGAATTTTAGTGTGGCTACACTTTCTAAATAGTGATATTTCTGACTGAAGCAAATGCATTAGGGAGAAAGAGCACACAGCCAGCAGACTAAAAAACCCCAAACATTTAATTAGAAGCCTGACTCTAGGTATATGTGAAATTGTCTGTTCAGCTAGCTGTTCTTTCCAGAATTACACCTCTGCAGAAGATGGGATCTTTTAAATGACATAGGCATGGTTATATTTCCACATTTTAAAAACAGTATTTTAAACCATCCCTAGTTATCCAGTATTCTATAGTCTCTGTCATCCTAAGCAGTAGAAGAAAAAAAAAAAAAAAAAAGATTAAAACCAAGCAGTTGTGTGCAACATTTAATTACAAATTCATTCCCCTGAAAAACACAATCTAATTTGCACTCCTTTCCCCTATGTGTCCTCACAATTTCTCCTTCATCTTTATCTCATCTCCTTCTGAGGGGGAAATACAGTGTTGTTTTCATCTGCTTTGACAAACTGTTTCTCAGACAGGCAAGTCTAATCACCTGTGTGAGGCACAGAATGAAATTCCTTTCTAGAGTTCAAATTGGGAGTGATTTCTCTTAACTGTATTTGTTTAATGAACGGGAAATTTATAAACAAATTGTAGGTTTTGAGCACAGTTTCTACACTGGGGAAGGAAATGGGGTAAGGAGAATACTTATTGTTCTCTGAGCAGCTTCTTTGCATTATTATATTCTATACCCTACCCATAAATTTTCCTCTCCGTGAATTATAACAAATTTTTTAAAAAATTCCAAATCCTACTGCATAGCCACAAGCACACTAGATATTGCAGCAAATACAACAGAAAATACAGCTACATGGAGCATTCACAAAACTATCTCTTAATAATATTCATTACACACAAGTAATCAAAATGTTGTTTTTCAAGAACTGAAATATACACCTTATTCTCTTCCATCACATATTTGAGTATTGGTATAATTTTGCCTTTCCAAATCCAGATATCAGACTTTGTATTTCCACTTGCATACAGTCAGATGGAACGCTGATGGATATTTTTATTGCTGTTTCAACACTGCCCTTTCTTGGAGGTTTCAGATTTGTCACTTTTTGTTTTAATAAATATCATATTTCCATTAACACTATCTATCTGTAACTGCATCTATCTTCACTCATTGTGGAATATAATAGATCTATTCCATATTCATAAAGTCAGAAGGATGCTATCCTGCACTGAGATGCATCTCTACCCTATCATTTGTTGTGGCTTTATCTTTAGAATTATATCTTTAAATCTCCAGTAATTCAGAGAGCAGGCTCAGCTGAGTTTTGCATGACACATTTGTCCTGTTTAAAAAGTGCTTTAAAATTTTAAACCTGTAGTTATGTCACAATATTTCCTCAGGTATGCCTTGCTAGAGCCAGTATTACAGCAGCATATTTAGAGGGTACAAAAGAAATCTCAGAAATGCACAAATTACATTACATGACTTTGTACAATATATGTAACAAGAAATAAAATACACACTCTTCATTTCCAAAGTGGGCGACAACGAAATCAATCAGTTTCCCTGTGAAGTTGACCGTCAGGGAAATGGCAGGTGCAATCTCTCCCTCTGGGGACGGAAGGAGGTGATGGGTCGATTTTACAATTGGATACTTTGACAGCACCATAATCCTAAATGAGAAGAGGCAAAAAGCGACATTTTGTAGTTCACAAGCATCACAGGTGTGAACCAAGCAGATAAATGTGAGCCAAAGACTAAGTTACTGAACACAAACCATCAGACCAGAACATAAACCATCTCTAGTAGATTTTTTGAATTTAGGTTTCCCTCTAAAATACTACTTAAGTACACGTCCAAAACTGTATTACCAATATAATTCCTACACTAAGAGATATGATTCCATATATATGAATTCTTACACGGAGCCTTTCACGATCTGTATTTCAGACAAAATCGAATTTTATACTTCTAGAAATTCAAAGGTATTTTATTAGAATTAGAAGCAGAGAGAAATACATCTTCCAAGATTGAGATGTCTCAATTTTTCAGCTTCTGTTTAGACATTTTGCATCAGGTTTTTCAAAATATTTCATGAACAGAATTTCAGAGAATTATTTTTCTGCCTCATTCTGCCTCTGGAAGAGGAAAGTTACTAAATTCCCCTCACATATGGCAATAATTAAATAGCCATTGCAACATCACTAGAAAGTTCTATTTGACACAGAGATCTATATATCCCCTTGAAAAAAAAAAAAAAAAAGCCACACCATAAGCAACTGTTTTTCCAGAGGGCAAAGATATTGAAAGGTAGGCAACTGGCATATCAAAGTAAAATCAGACACAAAAATTCTGGTCAGACATGTGCCTTTTTATGCCCATTTCCCACTCTAGAGTCCAACCTGGATTTAATGAATTCAAAATTTCAAATACCTCCACGTGCAGTTACATTTTCCAACTGCTATCACATGTTTAAGTCTGAAATAAAAAGTTCTCATAGCCCAGAACAAAATAATTTGAAAAGGGATTCAGATACAGTACTTAGAATGACAAACTTCCAAATCTGTACAGGATGCCTTTCTCTACTTCACCAAAACCAAAGTAGCTTACAGGGACAGGCACCAAAACCTGATCATGTTAAACAATAAGAAAACTCCACCTACATTACATTGTAATGCTAAAGAATCAAAGCCTATTACTAAAAGACAAGCTCCAGCAAGTGATTATGGGGATTATTATTCCAACTATTCTTTGCTCACGTTCTAGTACAGATAGTATTGGTGTATTTACATCTATTTACTGTCAGTGTGCATGCAAAGATGACTCACCCCCAAGTGTGATCTCTTGTGCTTGGGCCAAAATCTGTGTAAAATCCTAGTTTTTCTCCTAGCCACATTGTTGGATCGTGGTTTCCAATGAATGGCTTAGAGGCATCACTCTCTATAATAGTGATAAAATCTGCTTCTAGAAAGGGAACAGAAAAAAGGAAAATATTTCCAGATTTATAACTGTTACCTATAAATGTGACTAAATGACTACATAACATTGTAATTTCCCTTTTGATTACACAAGGGTGGACACAAACCCTTCAGGAGTCAGTCAGGGCAGACCAATGTTGTCAAGAAAGTCACTGCCCAAACTTTTGGCCACTGCAGGCCACACAACCTCTGATAAAGGCATACTTAGTGTCTGCTTGACACAGCTCCTCCCTGGTGCATAACCAGAGACATGAGACTGCACAGTAGAGGTGGCCTGCCCAGACCTAGTGCAGGCCATTTCAAAAGCATGAGAGATACTCTGTGTACATTGATTAACAGCACAGTAGCGACTCTGCTGCTTTCAACTTGAGGAACAAGCACTACACAGCACATCTGCACTTACCTTCATCTAACAAATCCTATTGTGCTCTAAAGTGTCCTGTGCAAGATGGAACTGGCTGTTATTGCCAGAGTAATTAATCAGCCCAGAGCAAGCCAGCATTAGCCCCAAGGCATGGTAACAGAAGGGTTCCCAGCTCCAGTGAATTGCTGACCGTTGGCAGCCACCTCATTTTCTCATGGCACTGTGGCCCCTCCTTGTTTACCTGCAGAAGTGTGGTTTTGTCAAGGGCAAAGGACCCTATATTTTAACTGCAGGATACATGCAGTCCCTCCAGGAACCTAGGAAAGGCATCTGAGACCTGAAGGAAGGTGGGAGTCTGCCAGCTGGCCATAGGATGCCTGAACCATCCAGGCTCACTTGAGCAGCAGATCTGTATGGCTGCAGCAGAAAGTGCTCCCTTCTTGCTGCAATTATGCCCCCCTTGGAGTGATCTCCTGCTCCTGAAGGCAATCAAGTCATAACTTCATCTGCAGCCCTTCTGCAATGAATTAAGACCACTCCATCCAGCACCACTCTTGACACAGAAGATTTTTTTGCTTTTGGAATGTCTTATTTAGCACTGTGAAAGCAATGTCAGCAGGGAAAATGGTAGTTCTGAGTACTTTTAAGTGGATTCACAGGTTTTTGCTTCTACACCTTTAGCATGCATACTGATCACAGAAACCATCAATAAGGGTTGATGTTGGATCCCTTCAGGGCAGATAGAAAGTCCAGTCACAAAAGCCATCACACATTGCATCTTAACTATGCCAACATAGAGATGAGCCCAAGGAATGCATACTGCCACACTTTAAAGACAACCCCTATGCAGAAGCAGTTAGCCACTCTTCTGTGGTGCTCAAAATCAGGAACTCTTCTTTAGAAAACAAATCTTTTGAGAATTTGAAGCTTAACTCCAAATGCAGTAATGGATGCATTTTCTGGAAACGTTAACACAGTATTTTATATAACAATAAGAATGCAACATAAAACTCCAGAATACTGTTTTCTGCAATCTGGAGTTAAGATTTATTAATTTATATTTTGGAATTTGCTGCCTTTTTGACTTAACAGTAGATTGGGGTTTTTCTGGAAGTAATACTTCATTACCTCAAAGAAATGGACATAACCAAGTAATCACTTTTTCTAATATTCATTAATTTAAACTATGGGCACCAGAAATAAATGCATTCATTATAATTCATAAATAAATATGCAAAGAATAAATAAACATCCAGACAGGAACTATGGAATTACTAATGTACAAGAATGCTCCAAATTTCAATTCATTCAATGTCCTGGTTGTTTTCTCATATCACTACACAGCCTACATAGCTCAGCCCTCTGAACCTTTGGGTTCACGGGACAATGGAGTGAATGATGCTCAAATCAGTCTCTTCACTCTTCATTAACTCCTGGGCATCTGTGCCACAAAATCAAGGCTTGCACAGGAGCACCTGTCAGTGCCTTCCCACTGCTTGGGTCTGTCAAACCCGAGCTGCTCAGGAAAGTCCTGTGGTGCCCTCACACCATAGGAGGAGCCGAGAAAACAAATGCTGAAATAGCAGCATGGGCACTTCCTAATCTCCTGCGCTGCTTTAAGTCTTAAACCAGCAGTGTCCAGTCTACCCTGTCTCTTGTTATCCCAAAAAGTAACACGTACAAGCACCACTGGCTGACTCCTTTCAATGCGCTCTACAGCAGCTGTAATCCTGAGACCATATTCTTAATTTCCTATAGCTAATTTTTCAACTAAAATCCTGTCCGTGAGCAAGAGGTTAGACACCCTTCTTTAAAGTAAAATCATGACAACTAAGCTGCAGTTGCTATTTTTTTTTGTATACGTTGCTCTGATTCAGTGGTGGAAACAGACTTGTTTGTTTCTTGCCTGTATTCGTTGCTTAGAGCATTTTAATTTCAGACCCTTTCAGCATTATATAATGCTTCACATCTGAAAAAACCCACAGAGAAGTTACAAAGCATTGCATTTTATCTAAAAGGATATTTATCATTATTTTATTTGTTCAAAGAATTTCTCTATAGACAAGTTACTCATCAGCATTACGAGAAGAAAAATTCAAATAACAAACCAAGTGTTTTCTTGAACTAGAAACCTTTTTAAAAACACATTAAGCAAGTTACTGCCTCTGCAAATGGATTTTTTACAGAAATGATTGTATTGGAACAGATCACCAATTCAGGAGAAAAACACTAAACACAGGTTCTTGCATTAATGTAAAAATGGACTCAGTTACCCAGCAGGTGTTCATACCTATTTCTCTTCAGATGAACCCTCTCAAATATGAATGAAGGGGGGAAAAAAGATACTTACCTGTCTGATTAAGCAAATTAGCTGATCCTTCCAAATTAGACCATCCTTCATTGTCATATGCAAATCTAAAAGGCCAGATCATAGCAGAGAAGTCTCTTTTTGGAACCTCAAAAAAATAAATTGAAAAAAGTCAAGTGCAGTTTAACTTTTATGTATTGTAGCTTTGCAGCCAACATCATCAGATACATGGTGCCATAAAAGACATGCAAGAAGACAAGTTTTAACCAATATATTTTCCTAATAAAGATGTCAGGATTATAAAAGACTTAATCTGCTATTAAAAATAAACTTTGCAAGCCTTAAACATCTTGTTACGATCATCTCAATACAAAATTTTTGGACAGATAGAAAACTGGAATCTTATGATTTTTATACAATTTCCATAACTAGTCTAAGTCTAATCCAGGTCAACCAACTTTTCAGAGAGTTTAAATTCAAAGTTATGCATATAAATATAGAAGCACAGAACTCCTTCATCTGGAAGGAACCTCAGGAGATTACCTATTTCATCAGGAGATTACCTGCTCCAACTTCCCTGACATGAGATCAGGTTGCTAACAGCATTGTCAAGTCAAGTTTGAATACAACTAAAACAAATTCATTTATAAAAGTAACGTTCAAATTTAACATATGTGGCAAGCATCTCTATTTTTTCAGAATATTTTTTTCCTTCACAGCAGTACCTGAAACCACCAAAGACCCAAACATTTCCCGTGTTCAATATGAATCTACAAACTAAATTTTTGCATTTTCACTTCTGTGTTAGTTTTGCTGACTTCTTGGATACTGATACAAAGGCTTCTTCAGCACCAGTTAACACACCTAAAGTATCACATGCACATATTAGTGTATATTTGAAAATTCCCATTTTCACAAAAACACTACTCACCCCTTGGCCCAACTTCTTCTGGTACGTTTTATAACGTAGACCCAGTCCAAGCAAACCAACACCAACAAACAGCCACAAGACTTGAAATAGAAAAATACAAAAACTACGTTTTTAAAGCAAGAAAAAATAACATTATTGTAGTTAAAACACAACAGGTTACACTGTTATTCTAAGGCGTGCTATTCATAAGATGAGAAATGTGTCCATTTAAATTTCCACATATCCAGGAATAACACCAGTCCAAGGCAGTGCACTTAAAAGTATCTAAATGCATGCAGAATATCTGTTTTTGTGCAAATACACTTACATTCTCCAAAACACAACATGTTGAATAGATAAAATATACTAAAGCTCTCTGGAATAGTTACGCAAAAATTGTATCTACTGAAGAATTTGGTACAGGAGATGAGTAAGAGGATCATCTAAACTTCTCAGTGTTTTCCTCTCTGTGTTGCAAGTATGCATTTGAAGTACACAATTTTTATTTTATATTAATACAATGTGTGGAATAAAATTTAGTTTACTTTGCAAGCCTTTACAAATCAAAGATGTGATCCCTGCCAGACCTCCAGAGCGATCATTTGTTTGACATGTTCCTGGAAAAGCACTTTGTCTTCACAGAAAGCATATTCAGGGTTTTCCCACTGCTCAGGTAGTCTTCCAAATAAATACAGTGGACACTTAAGAGCTCTCAGCATTTGGCACATTGTAATTTGATGATCAAAGCCCTTCTCAGTTATTTTATTTACATAACGGCATATGCTATCTACAATGATTTCAGTAACTCCTGTTTATTCTTTCATATCTTCAAGAACTTGGGAAATTATTGTAACGCAAGTTTTCTGGAACAATTTTGTGTAAAATTTAAATAAATATGATAATGGATTATGTCAGAAGAAAGGAAATGCAGTTTAAATTAGCACACGTCAAGTAATTTCATACTCTGCAAGACACAAAGGTGCTTAAAGGGAAAGCTGAGAAACAATGCAAGTCTGGGCATGCTGAGGAAATACATGAAGTATTGTGGCAATGACACCAGATTAGCTGAACAAGGGCTGTACTTTGTGACAAGGAGTATTTTGAAATATTCACTCACTTTTGTGAGATCTTTCTGAGCAGCAATATTCAAACCACTTGAACTGGTGTTCACACTGTCTCTGACACACAAACTCTCATGAGCCACATTCTTCCAGCCCCTGAATATACAGAGTAAAGTCCTCCCTAAAGATTCCAGAAACAGCCCTGAGAAGTTGTGAAGTACTATTGTCTCTGCCTTCCAAATGCAGCAAAAATGTACACAAACAGCAAGTGATTTGATCCAAAGTCACAGAAGAAGAAAAGGTGTGGAATTTGAACCTTTATCATCCTGATCTCTCTAGGGTTAGCATGCCCTGATATTTACCAATTTTTTCCTTTACCAAACTTCACAATATTGACAGATGTTTTTCCTCAGAAAAAAACAAGCTAACAGTGAAAACAAACGCATCATTTATATGATTTCCTGAGGTTTAAAAGCCAAAAATAGTAAACCCTCAAACAATTGATTTTTGTTTCTCTTCAAAACCCAAGGAAAAAAGCAGATCCCACACATACAGTCTGGAAAGCCGGGATCCCTAGGCATAGTTCACAAGCAGAAGATGACAAGACTTTCCTGAGGACAGGCCTGGTCTGAACATGCAGCAAGGCATCAAGACTGTATTTGTGATGTCAGCCACAGCAGGCTTTGCAGGACTTCCTCCTCACACAGGAGGGGTGTCACACTACAGAGCAGCTCTTGGGCCAGCCAAGTGCCCTCACATTGCCAACCAGCTCACACAGCCCTAGGAAGGCTGTCACACTGAACTGCCTCAAAAACGACACAACAAATGGGTCAAGAAATTATTTCTATCTTTTGTGTACACATTGTAAATCCCAAGATCCGGAGAGGCCTTTTCCTCCATCACTGAAATGAAACCACAAATGCTGTTGAATCCAATCCATTTGCACCTTTTGGTTTTTGCGTGGTTTTTGGTCTCTATTTGACACACTCCATCAGGAATAACTTCTGTTAGTTGTTATCATAGTGAGTCAGCTCCTCCAGTAGAATATGTCATCCTTAAACTGGAACTAGGGCAGTACCAACTACAAGTCTGTCTCTGAAAGTAGCAAAAAAACCCACATTTCTAAGACATCTGAGCAAAAAGCTCCACACTGTTGCTCTTTTCTCTCAGACAGGATCCCTACAGTCAGGGAAAAAAGGAAGTAATTTTATACTTACATAGTTTAATATATTTTTTAGTCCTTTTAAATAGTGGCTTTTGATTGCTTTTCACTTCAAAGGTAGAGCTAAGGTCTTTCTTGGGTCCTGTTAGAAAATCTAGCCCAATACATAACATTATAAAACCTATAAAAATAAAAGTAATTAGTTTTTTTCATAGAGCTTTAACACATTAAACATTTCTCATAAATACAACACTTATAAACTTCCAGCTGTTGTGTTACAACACAACAAACCTCTGGCTCCAGTAACAAAAATGATTCAAAGCACAAATGCAAATAACTGCCATATCTAATGTAGCAATGCAGGACATATAAGATTATTGACAGCATTCTCAAGTAAAGACTGATTTGCAGTATAGTTCCAGGGTATTATGTCAAAAAGGCTACCACAAGGTAAAGAAATCATGCTAAAATCCTTCCAGGCCCTATTGTTGACTACAACTCTCAGCTCAGTTCACTGTTTTCAAAGTTTACTGAAATCAACCTGGACAAGGGCAATTAAGTTACACGTATGTATTACAGAAACTTAAAATAACAGCTTTATGAAAAAATACATCGATGATTGTAGACACCTATTATCTACAAATGAACTGCTCTGTCACCAAGATACAAGCAACACCGTTTTTTGTATAAGAACTACAAAAGCAATTGCTCGACTCTTTGTACTAAAACAGCATAAGCAGATTGCAGCAGTTGGAAGGCCATTTTAACATGGCAGAAACTTGTATTCTTGCATTCCAGGGCTAACAGAAACAGCTCTGCATTTCAGGAATAGGCAGCTAAACATGCACGTAGATACATTTTAAAAGCTAATAAACTATTTCTACACTAACTGCTGCATTGCAATAGAAAGGTATCTTTTCAGTAATAGTTCAGACAGTTAGTACAAGGTCCTTATGAGATAAAGGATCCAATCACCTTCAAAGAAAATATGGGAGGATAACGAATTGGGGTAAGAGCTCTGCTGGAGAAAATACATGTCCTTAAAATCTTTGTGGTGTAGTTAATTAACTATAGAAGCCATGTTTTGCTTCAGAGTTATAGGTGCTGATGAAATAACTATTACTCAGTATTTTTTCTTGTCCTTACTTGTTACATTAGTTGTAGTGGAAGTCTGCAAACCAAGCAAGGTCTAGAGCAATGATGAAGCGGGAACACACAAACCTTGCTCTAAGGGAGACTGATTCACAGCCATTAAAGGAATCTGACCCTCAGCATTATATCACATCACAGTAAACCAGCACAGAAATTTTGAATACAATGATCTTACTTCCATTGTCAGTTTTCCTGGTGCAGCTCCCTACCCAAACTGCAGCAAGAGAAAGGCAGGATATTGGACAGGAGGAGAAAGCAAGAAATAGCAATCGCACCTGAAAGAAACCAGAAGAAAACAACCAGTTTGCCAGAAAGCCAAGCTGTAAGGGTAGAAGCACAGCTACAAATAGGCAGTCTCATGGTATATTTTGCAAATCTGTGATAAGCAATGGGATGGCATTAAAAAGACTGGACTCTCAGATGGAATTTAAACTCATGTAGTGTCATCAGCTGAGGTGGGTTCAGTCCACAGATTTCATTTTACTAAAGAGAAAGTTAGGGCCATCTCTGTGTTACTACCTTGTGATCATGCCAGGTAAATTAATCACAACTCTATTTCAAAGGAAGTAACAGAGAGGGATTTTATATAAAAGCTTTTCTCAAGAAAGCATTTGACACTCCTCTACCACATGCTTTCTTCTCAAGAAAGCATTTGACACTCCTCTACCACATGCTTTCTTCATATAACTTAAAAAAATAGGATTTAATTAACTAAGATACTGTTTCTACAGATAACCCAGAGTGCTTTGAGAACAAAGAAAATAATGCAATAATGGAACAGAACTCTCCCCAAAAGATAACAAACTGAAATCCCTAATGTCATTGCTGTAATATAAGAAATGCTTATAGGCAGTAAGAAACTGGAGTGACAGAAAGTGGTTGCAAAAACAGTTATGAAATCTAAAACCAGTGGAGCAACAAGTCAAGCACAGCATTCATTAATCTTGTCCAAATAAAATACAGGCTCATGCGTCACATTTTAAAAATGTGCCACACAATTAGCCCAAGACAATGTTTGGCATCGTTTAAATATAGTTAGTGAAATATGCTATTGAAACACTTTAGTACCTATTGAGAAAATAATTCTGGAGACAAAACCAGGAAGGGTTGGTTTGATTTCCATCTCTCCGCCCTCGACAAGTGATCATTTGGCTAAAGCCTTTATATTTACTCAACTCGGTTCTTCCTTATTTGCAAATATCTGACAATTTTTTTTATTCCTCTCCTGTTTGCATGTTTCTGACACTGCAGGCTCAATCAGATTCCTCCAAACATGCTGGTGTGTCCACAAAACATAAAGTAGAACCACAAGGAATAGAAGCTCAAGTCTCAAATGTAGATGACCTAGATCAGCGGGATGATACACTTTGCTCTTCAGAGTAGGGCTTAATAATGCACAGAATCATGTCAGGTCCCAGTAACTACCTTGTTACCTGAGGTATCATACTGCTGCTTTGGGTAGGTAGCATACAGGTGCATACACACCCTGGATTGCAGTCAGGTTTCAAGAGTGACTGATTAACAGGTCTCTTCCTCAGTTGCGTACTGAGTTATCAGACATTTTTCCTCTTTGTCTTTTTTCCCCAACTGAATTCCACTTTTTGTCCACATTTTAGACTATTTCTAACAGTAAAGAAACAAGTATATAATTTTTTTTGCATATCTCATTAATTTTCTCATTCAAACTCTTACCATAGTAAACGTAACACCATCTGAGCATTTGGAAAGACCCTTCGTATGCTAGATACATTTCACATGTCTGGCTGAGGCTAAAGCAAGTGTATTTGTATTTGTTCATAATCAGAAACGTACCTAAAAGAAGATGGGAGCTTTCTCTAATGTAAACTCCTCCAGGTACAAACTTATAAGCTGTACACCATACGCAGAAGAACAATTCAAGAACATAGGCAAACATGGCTGTACTCATGGCTTTCCCAGGATGCAGACAGCTAACAAAGTGTCCAGCTAGATGTGGCCACACAGACATAGTAAAGACAGCAAGGATGTTGCCTGCAACAGCAGCACTCCAGGTGTGCAAATAAAGAAGACCAGCTGAAGATGCCAAACCTGAGAAGGTATAGAAAAGAATACAGTAAGACTCAGACATATTATCTGCCACATTCATTTCCACAATCTATGAAAAAATACAGTCTGGGAAATATAACTGTGCTTTGCAGCCATGAAAACTGCATCACTAGAATTTCACAATTGCCAAAGACAGTCTCTTAACTTTTCCCAACATCTCATTTTTTTAAAGACTGCTTATTCAGCTAAAAACAGTGCAGCAAAAAGACAGCAGAGAAACATTATCAAGAGCCAAAACTAAACAGTTTTTCTTACATAGAGCTTTCCCAGCACAACAGAGGGATGATGCACTCTTTAAGAGATTATCAGATTTGCCTGTTATGAACCTCCTTTACCATAAGAATCAATCAAGTTAATATGAAGAGCAAATATATCTTTCCCTGATCTTTTTTCCCTATAGATAACGATATAATGGGCAAGAAAACTATTAATCTTTTACTATCTGCAAGATCTTTTGTTTACTACACTGTCTTTGATTTGGGGATTCAGCCCCAAAGAGCATATTAACAACCAAAGAAGCTCTCTATTATAGGACAACTTCATTTTAAAATGTTACTGCAGGTAGGAGTGTTTACTAACTTTCACACTCTGATAATTAATGCATAGAAATGCTTTTAATATTTTACTGTTATACATCAAGGTTCTGAGCATTTAAAAATACAGTGGTTGAATGAAGTAAAGAACCATTCTGTACTCGTTTTAAATTAGCAATCTGTGTACATTAAAAAACAGATGCTCATACTCACATTATGACCTGCACACATATTCCCTAAAACTAACAACTGCACCAAAAGGTAAATTATTTGGGCAACTGTTGGTTCAAGCACTGGCAACTCTTGTACCTTCACTGTGACACTCCTGATATTTGGTATTTTAGATTCCTGGCTAGGAGAAACTCAGTTTATTTCTTGTCTTCAGGGTTGTGGAAAATGGCTTGAAAGTGCACTCTTAAGTGCTCCAAAACAGAAGATGAATGAGAAAAAAACCAAAACATAAGTCATCATTTCCTTTGGTCCCTGTATTTTGGTAAGTCCCAATTTATTATCAAACATTTGTAGGAAGACCTGTTTTATCTTCTTTATATAAAGATCTACAAACTATTAGCTAAGGCCAAAAAAAAGAAGCAGATTTAGAGGTTTTTTAGACAGCATTTATACAACCATATTTTACTCAGACGGGATGACAGATTAAACCAAGCAGCATCTATCCATCCATGCTGAGACAGCATGGAAAACACACCTCTCCACAGTTCAGGAGCAGAATTATTTCATCTCCTACTTGCTCCATGCATCACTCGCTCCACAGCATAGTTATACCTTCCTCCTGAAAAAGGATGCCCAGATCCAGTACTTGAATCCCACTTCCCACCACCTAAGACCCACTGTATGCAGACTGATTTACAAACACATTGCTCCAGTAGGCCTGCTTTGATGTTCATATTATTTTACTGCCTGGAGATCTTGGCAACTAAGGAGACAGGAGACAAGCTTGCCTCCAGATGAACTGCACACTAAATTACAAGTTATTTTGCCGCTTGCAGAATTGAAAGGTTTGTGTCACCTTAACCCCACAACCCTCCAGGCAGCCTTATCGGAGAATGACTAATATTGGAAAAGACCTCTAAGATCATCAAGCCCAACACGTTGTACAATGCAGAGGGTCAGAACTGAAATGCTGCTCAAGGGAACAGAACCTTAACAGAGGCCTCTGAAGAGAATAACACTGCTCTGCAACGGCCTGGAGATTTGGCCTGTAGTCCTTAGTCAACGGGTCAGACATAGGTATACTACAGTCAGTGACAGAGAAAAGAAGGATTTGATTAGCCACAATTTTCTGAGATGTGGTAGAAGGTCAGAGGACTTGAGTAAAAGAAATAAGGTAATAGAAACAAAAATTCTGCTAAGGGTTTGCACCTACCTATGAGAAACCAGGCAAAACTGACAACAGAAGACCAGCTCCAAAATGAAAGCATCAGTCCCTGAGCCAGGCCCAGCAGAACTGTACCCCTAATACAACAAAAAGGGATAAGAAATTATGCACTAATACGATTTTATGAACACCTAGGACTCAAAAAGAAACTTCTAGACATCCAGGCAAGGATGTTTTGTAATATTTTATAATCCTTTTACTTCAAACAGATTTTTATTTGAGTACAAAATGTCTTTACCTCACACCCTGCTATATTTTCTTGTCTCTACTGGATGTAAAATACATCCAGTTGAAAATAACAGCAGTTTATTGTAAGGTATAAGTGAGCTACATTCAGCACCAGAAGCAGCCCACTGAAATCCTAGGTACAAAAGGCAAAAACAACTCAGAGAAAATGAGAGGGAGGAATCCACTGCAAACACAAGTATTTTATTCACATCAAATAGGGGATCCTAACACATCTAACATTGCTATCAGTCTTGGGTAGCTCTTTTGTATACCATCTCCAGATTATAAACTCTGTCATCTGCCAATCCACATAGTTGAGTCAGAATAACTAATCTGGTTTCTTCCTGGGCTTTGGAACCCAAGTGAACCACATACAGCATCAAGACTACAAATGTCTACAGAAGTATATCTTTTAATATTGCACATAGTTTATTTATCTGCATGCATGTCTGATCATCTCTCTGAAGTCAACTGCTAGACTAATTTACTGCCTATTATAGATGCACTGCATTTATAAGTCCATGAACCCCAGTCCTAATCAAAAAAATTGTTTTGCAGTGTTACAAATCAAGATTTTATGGCTGAAAAAAAAAAATTCTGTATTAGAAAATTTTAAGATTTCATAGTCTAGACACAATGCTCAGAGTTATCTGAAAGCAAGAATGAATCTAGGAGTCATCTGTGTGAATTATCTTGTACCCACCTTTTCTATTTAAATTATTATACCATCATCCAGTTGAGTTTTAATTCATCCTCCGCTACAGCACTGGCTTTTGAGTACTATTTTGTTTAAATAATAACAATAAAAATCCACTTACCCATGTGGATTAGGATCTGGACCTGTATCTGGATGTCCACTTACTGCCCATCTAGAAATTAATGAGACCTCCCCAAATATCCATAGGGTGAGGAACATGAGGCTGCCAAAAGCAACCCCAGATAAAAGCCAATAAGGATGGGAAGCAGTCTCTCTAACTACAGTACCAGTTTTGTTTGCTTCTTGTTTCCTCCTGTCTCCACCTAGAATGAGCACAGAAATGCAGATAAGCAAACTGTCAAATTCCAATTGCAAGAGTTCCTGAGAAAAAGAAATAGCCAAGGTCACAAAATTACCAGAATAAATTACAGGCACAAAAGCTAACTTATCTGATAATTCATGGAAATTGATAACACCAAAAAAAAAAAAAAAATTCAAAATCTCTAGTAACAATCCTAGGTATGCCAGGAAAAGCTACTCACAGTAAGTGTACAAAAATGGTAACCTGCCCATTTGATTATTCTTCATAGTACTGGAATTTAAATAATTAAACTGACCTTGAAAATCAGCAGAAAAGTTATTGGAATTTGTTCAGAGGATTCTGTTCTCTGAAACTCTAAGCTCTGATAAGAACAAAACCCGACACTTCCAAATAAGCCAGAACTAAACTCCTTTCCTTCTCCTTTTTCCATGCACTGTAGATCCTTTCTCATCTAAGGAGAAAGCAGCACATTTAATTGCACAGACATATCACTTTGTCATCCACAAAGGAGACATATTTCCTTCCTAATCTCTTGCAGTAGATTCGCTTTCTAAATTCTGATGAAAGTTCAGGCTTAATTTATGTTATGTAATGCAAGCCTACAAACAATATGCATGATGATAATTTATACCCACTTACACATGGATAAGGTTTTATCTTTCAATTAATTCATTCAGGTTATACTGAGAAGGAAGGAGCTTCTGAAGATTCAACATGAGCTGCCTTAACTAATCAACTTAACTAACCATGCTATCTTCCTTGGCAATACCACCTTCACAGTTTTTAAGTGAGCTTTGCCTATGCCATCTCCCACTGCTGTATACTCTCTCCAAACACGCCAAGAACTCAGGCAAATTTTGACCAGGACAACTTGTCCACTCTTCCAATACTTTCTGTTTATTTTGGCACATCAGCTGTTCCCCAGCTTTGTCCTGTCTCTCCTTCTTTGTCAAAGGATATGCACTGGCAGAGAACGTAAAAGTGCAGACTGAATTAAGAAAATAACAGAAATACCACAGATGTTTCATGCTGGAATGACAATAACCATTCTGCTTTTATTGGTCTAGCTTATGCCTTTGTTTGTGTTACTGTCACATTATTGACACTGCAATTAGCTGACAGTTCCAACACCAACTTACTACAGCTTGTATGGATTGTGATACCAGTTCTGACATGTTATGGGTAGATGGAAGTACCCCATGGCTTCTAAAGCTCATGCATCAGGTCTAAAAACAGACTCTATACTGGGGGGGAAAAAAAAAAATCAAAGAATCAAAACCCAGTGGCACATAGATAGGTATACTTTAGGATGTTTTCATAACTGCCATCTTTGCTTACCTGAGTAAATCCGCTCCACTGCTGCTATAAAACCTATTGTCATAATGACAGTGTTGGCAACCTGTGAGCTCCAGACTGGGTTTAGTGATGTATACCAGATGCGAAGAACAAGGAGCACTATCTTGCCTAGCATGAAGCCCCATATCCTGATGAACCTGAAAAAAAATCAGCTTTTGAAATAGTAAGGCATTTGGGGAAAAGAAAAAAATCTTAACTTCTAGGGGATAAAAAAGTAAGAAAACACCTTTTAATATAAGGAAATGTCAGGTACAATCCCATCAGCATAAGAAAATACCTTTGTAAACTGTTTCCTGACCACCATGTTACTGTTTGAACCAGCAATGAAGAAGAAACACCAACAGCCAAGATGAACAGTCTAATTGAAGCATTTGGTGCCTGGTATGATGCTAAGCTTCCTGCAAAGAAATGCACACAGACAGATATTGCTTTAATGGGCAATAGAGATCAGGTAATAAGGATTTCCTGTGCATTAGTTCAACCTTGTCTGTAATTTAAATAGGTACACCATTTGTCTGAAAACACGACACTACCCATTTTTAAACAAAGCAAAGAAATGTAAGTATGAATAGTAAGTGGGTATATATGACTTTATAGAAATTATCATTTTCAAGGAAAAAGATAACATGAAGCAATTATCCAACAGTGATTGCCTTAATTTAAGTACTTATGGTGATTGATTCCATAAATAGGACATATGGATAAAATAATTAAGCATACAGATACTCCTTTAACTGTGCACTTACATAACCCAGAAGCCATAAAGTTTTACGTATGGTGACTGCTCTTTTCTAAACAGGATATGGCTTTTGCTGTAGTGTACTTCTAAAAGTAAGTGCGCTTATAAAACCAAGTACACTGCGGCAAAAGCCATATCCTTAATGAGATGGGAGTAGTCACCATACATTGCTCAGGAATTAGCAGTCAATTGCCTTAGCAGCTGTGAACAAGGCTTTCTCTGGCCCAGTATTTGATTTCAGAGTGGTCACTACCAGCCTGTGTCATCTTATTACTAAAAACTGTCACTCTCCCAGTCGCTGAAAGACTGTGCACACACACACACATCTTTGCCAGTTCCCACGGCACGCTGACCTCACCTTATCAGCAGTTTTAAACTCTGCTAGCAGGTTTCCAATTTAAGTGACTATGGATCACATACATTCTTGTAACCTCACTCAGTGTGGCAAAATCTGGCCCAGGACCAACATCAAACATCAGGAGAAACAACATTGTTAACGCTACCAGCCATTTGCTAAGTGAGTATGAGTCAAACTTGAAGAGATGTTAAGCAAGCAGGGTCAGAAATGGAGTTGCAGATTCTGACAACACATGCTAGGAATCCTCCAAATGTCTACCTGCCCATTCTGCTCACAGTAAAAGATACAAAGCTTAGCACCAACATGATAAAATGAAATCAATGCGTAGTGAAGATGTTCTTGTATGGACTTCAGCAGAGGTTGCGTGTTCAATGCACAGAGATTTCTTTGCTAAACTGTACTGGCAATCCATAAACCTGCCTCTTCAAATCTTTCATCACTTACACTACCCTGATTAAAGCTAGCATGGGTTTGCCAATTTACAACAGACACACCTTTTGTTGCTGAGCAAGTACACCCAAAACTTAAATATATCTATCCAAACACCCAGATTTACTGTGTGTTGTCTGAAGACACAGATTCAAATGGACACTACCACGTGATAGATGGTTGCTGTTTGTTTTTAAATAGAACACAAAATCAAGTACTATGGAATTAAAATTTTTAGAGAAAAATAAAGCCTCCTGAAAAGGCAAAAAGAAACAAAAAAACAAACAACAAAAAAATCCCCCTAAATATGGTTTTAGCTAAGCATGTAGAATTTTCAGATTTTTTGATTGTGAAATTTAGGACTGAGTATTTGCAGTGGAATGGGGTGGAGCATGGGGTAGATTGTTCTGCCTGATTGTTCAACAAGCCCCAGAGGAAGACCATAGCCTTTCTGAGGAGGAAATAAAAGATCAAAAAGAGAATCAGGTGTCTAGGTATGAAGGAGGGAAAAAAAGCAGGAAGAATTGAGAAACAGGAGAAACAGAAGAAACAGCACCACAGTATGATGGGACAGAACTAACATAAGAGACAAAATGAAGTGATGAGAACTAAGTAAAAAGATATATATGGAAAGTCCTAAAGCCCAATGCTGCCTGTGCAAGGGCATCTGGCTAACTTGAGAACCTGTAACATGGAGGCAAGTAAAGAGTGAGGGTTACCACTGGCTGCTAAACTCCTTGCTGGAGACAAAGAGGGTGAGGAACATGCTCTTACGTCTTCCCCAAATGCCAATGCTCACTGTAGGGCAAGGGGTAGAGAGAATGAAGGGTATGTACAATAGAGCTGGAAGACAATATAGTGTAGACTTGCAAAAGGGTGGACAATATTAAGAGTGTTTGAGAGGTGAAAGCAGCAGGGGAACATGGTCATTGAGGGAACAGTTCCTGTTCAGGCAGGAATAAAGGAGAGATGGAATTTGCATATAGCAACACTCAGGTTAGCCCTGGCTGAGGATGAGCACAGCTTTTGTCTCTCTGCTGAGTTTTTCTATGACCACCTACACTACACATCTCTGCCCCAGATTACTACTGAATGAGCTAACGTTTTATTTGGAGTTAATACTTTCAGGAGCTTGTGATGCAAGTGAAGCAAACAGCCATGAACCAACAGACTTTACAGAGCATTATAAGCCTGTCACTGCTCTTTACTTAGCAGGACAAAAATTACACACTTTTAAGTGAGTCCTGTCTCTTTTGGTAAAGTGAACTAGTAAACACAGCAAGGTGATCTGAAGGACTAATCTTAAATAAACATGGCAAATTTTGTGTCACCATGACATCTGAAGGAATGCAGGGTGCAATTTTAAATGCTTACACTCATTACTAGTTTCTAAATTAGAAAATCTTGAAGAAAGAGATACACTGAGCACTGCTGCAGGAAGCTGAAGTAGAAGATTCTGCTCACTTAAAAGCTTATTACAGGAAAAAAAAAGGTATTAGGATGGATATAATGGGAAGAGTAGAAAAAAAAGATGGTAAGACTATTCTTCATCTAAACCAAGGACACCAACAAACTGGCTTCAGTTCCAGTATCTTTCTAGAGATAAAGAACAAGAATTCTTTTCAAAAAATATGCAGGGAAAGTAAATAAGATGATCTTATTCTGTCTTCTAACAGAAAAAGAGGAAAACTATAAAGAAATTGATTCCCTGCTTATCATTTTAGATTAACAAATGAGGAGCCAGGAACTGCTGCTTCTGAAACACATCACTCAGCAGCAGTATTTTCATGTCTACACAGGGTGGAGACCCTCGCCTCCTCTGAGTTCATCCAGGTGATGCAAATTAGTTAGCAATAACTTGTTTCTGAATGTGGCTGTAGATGCCAAACCTTCTCCCAACAAATTTTCAGAAAATCAACAGGAGGTAAGATTTGCACCAGTTAGCTGAAGACCAAAGCAGGAATCCCAGCAAGTCTTGGTTTTAGGAGGAGCGTGTGGGGTGGGTAGCAGGGCAGCTTTTTCCTAAATTTATGATCAGACTTTTTTCCTGTGCAACTAACAATATAAGTAATTTCATATTTAGGATAAGCCTGTAACCCCATTAATATGCTACAGGCATCTACATAGATTTAATTAAAAAAATCTATTCTTAGAAGAAAAAAACTGCCTCAGAAACTAAGTCTACCAAAAAGAATGCTTC
This sequence comes from Empidonax traillii, assembly GCF_003031625.1. Classification (NCBI taxonomy): domain Eukaryota; kingdom Metazoa; phylum Chordata; class Aves; order Passeriformes; family Tyrannidae; genus Empidonax; species Empidonax traillii. Next base: position 267,738 of record NW_020955871.1, read on the forward strand.
ACTCATAGCAGATTACTTTTATAATAGCCCCAAGATGATGTCTCGTCCCTACCCATTGTCACAGACACAGAACAGCTATACAAAAAAAACACGTGCTCTGCTGATCTCTGTGTAATACTGAAAACATGTTTCCTACTGGGCATGACTCATACTAATTTTAAAGCTTCTAGAGATAAAAGTCAAATTAGATTTTTCTTTAATTATGCAGTAACCCAACACAATGGCTGTAAGCAATATTCCTCTGACTATAGATAAAAGCTGGGGAGAAAGAAATCCCAACAAAACATGAGTATGGGGAGAGTGAGAACTTCTTATTGTTGTCTGGTTTTGTAATCATTTGAATTTCAAGGCAATTTGGAAGGTTTTTTCTTATGCCTTGATAACGAAATGGAATCTGTAACTCACAACAATGTGTACTTACCAACCATAGTCAATCTCAGAAAGGCTAAGATGTACTTATTGTTAGCCAACCTCCATAAAGGGCCAATTGTCAAGAATATTGGAGAAAAGAAAGCAACAGCAAAAACTTCTAGGCCCGTGAGTGCCAGTGTCTGAAGAGGGAAGTAGTAGATCATCGGTGGCAGTGCATGGTAAAGAGACCAAGAAATGTAGCCTAAAAAAAAAACCACACAAAAAAACAAAACAAAACCAAACAAACAAACAAACAAAAAACCACCAAAAAACACCCAAAAGAAAAAGAAAATTCTGTCATGTATTTTCAACAGTAAGGTTTCCTGGAGATTACTTAAAAACTGCGATTTTATACTTCCACATTAGACTATCAAACATATTTGAAGCCACTTTATGTGAAGAAATATTTGCTATTTCAAGTTAAATAAATACATTTTCCCAGGAAATAAAATGGTGAAAATAAAATAGTGCTTTCCCCCTTTAGACAGTAGTTCCTAGACACTGATCCTCAGTGAAAGAGTGGTCAGCCTCGGAAAGCGTTACTGTTCAGGGGGATCAATGCTGCCTAAATAAGCAGTCCACCCACAGTCTCAGGGCTCCTCAAAGTCAGATTGGTGGCTAAAGGAATTTTTCTAGTAAAGCGGTGTGCCGGTCTCCCCTGGAGACACCTCATCCAGGCACGCCAGCACTGCGCTGTTTCCACACGCTTTGCAGGAGACGCACGGAGCAGCCGAGCCGCAGCCCGGAGGGTGCCGGGGTCTGCCCTGAGCGCCCCAACTTGTGCAGGGCAGCACAGCACCAGCTCTGCAATACCTGCAGAATACCTGGCCGGGGACAGCAATAAATCCTAGGCTAACCCAAGAGACAAAAGGCATTCCAGCACCAGAGGGAAAAAAAAAAAAAAAGAACCCTGAGAAGAACACTCAGCAGTGACCACTATTCACTCATTTCTAGCGGAGGAGCGTTTCACCGGCGACACCTCGCCACGGTCCGTGACTCCCGGGACACCGCGCAGGGGCTGCCCCGCCACGGCCGCCGACCGGTCCCGGCACAGCCCCCCGCCCGGTGCCCTCAAGCTCGGCCCCTCGCCCCCCGCCCCGCGGGGAGGCACCGCCGCCACCTACCCAGGAGACTCTCCGAGAGAACGGCCTTCCACAGGGGAAACATCGCCTCGCGGTGCTGCCGGGCACGGCGGGGGCTTCGTCCCTCTGCCCTGGAGCTCAGTCCCGAGTGCCCAGGAGGGCGCGGCGCCGCCGCCGCCCGTCCCGTCCGTCCCGTCCCGCCTCGGGAGCCGGCTCCCCGCGGCGGGGGCGGGCAACCCGCACGGCCGGGGCTGCTTCTTCACTGACCTGTCGGCAAAGGAGCATTTATTCACCGAACAGTCACTCCAGCGAGGAAAATAAAAGCAAAAGGCTGTCATCCGACGGGCTGATGGGGAAAAGAGGAGCTACTCCCCTTGCTGCTTCTATCAATGCTTGGTTGATTATGTGGGGCTCGGGGAGAGGTGTCCGGAGTAGTGCTGGGCTCATCTTAGCGAAATGTGTGTTGTTTTACAGCAGAGTAAGGACTTCTGATAGCAATGCTGTCTGCAGAAAGCATCAAAAGAAGCATTTAGTTGGCTGAGATTCCTGAGTCGCTAAGTTTGTTAATTTCAGAAGAGATCCTGAGTTAAATCGACCCAGCCATGACCACAGCTGCCAATTTACGGTAAAAGGATTACATAAGCAAAATCTGAAATTTAGAATTTCATTTTTCGCATGAAAAGTAAAATTGTAGCTAAGAAGTCCTCTTGCTGTTGGAATATGTCATCTTCTTAAGTTTTATTAATCTTCACAGAGCACCCTATGAAACTGCCAGCTGTATCTTCTCATTTGTGTTAAAACTATTGTCCCGTTCTAAATAAACCTTATGGTATGCATTTTGTTTCCTGGCGTGTGAAACTCCAAATCCATAGGAGTAAAAAAGGAACACTTGACATCATTATAGCAATAAATTCCAGTCAAGACATTTGGAACAAAAATTTGTCCCAGTAGTCTCAAAGTCAAATGATTCATTTACAGTATAACGGGGTTTGATTAGCTACTAAAACTCTGTTGAATTTTGGTTGCTATTTGAAAACATTTTTTTTTAAATGTCCACAAAAGAATTGAAGTATTTTGATGGAAAAGTCAACCTCACTAGGAGAGGAAGAATGAGACTCACAGATTTACATCACCTTCTTTCTATGTGCTCCAAGTTCCATGTCACTAAAGGCATCTTTCTTTTTCTTCATTTAAGAAAAGTCGTACCAGAATAGTCACCAAGTTCACTTATCACTGTCTCAGGATTTTGTAAGTGATGACAACATTTCATCTTGCTGTGGTGTGATGCAAATGGAACTTGGAAGATGAGATCCTTGGCTAGAGTAAACCTGGAACATGGCTGCTCTTGTAGGTGGATAGGGGGAGTGTGAGGCTCACAGTATGTATTCAGCCAATAAATATTTGAAACAATTTTGCAACACTTTCTGTAATTAGTGTCTTGCTTCATGGTTCAAGGTGGAGTTCCAGTAAAACTAGACGTGGCTGAAATCATGAACCTGACATGCTTGTGTGGCTTCCATTAAATTCCTAATGCAGTGAAGATAATGCAAATCCTGACAAATTTAGCCATAGTACTCTGGGTACTCTCTCTGAGATTCTTAGTAACTACTAAGTTTGGCTTCACATGTAACAAAATTACATTCCAGTGCTCTCCATAGAGCTGACACACCTATAAACATCAGAGCACAAGAGGAGAGAGTTTTCAGGTGTAATTTCTTAAATACAAAAGTCGATGCTTACAAGGTGATTCATGACACATGTATATGTAGGAATATCTTTTGCTATATTGTTTTATCTTGAAGCACCACATGCGTAGCTGATAAAAAATACAGCAAAAGCAGCTGATCTTTACAGGAACACAGTGATGGCAAACCACAAAAGCCAAGATAACATACTCCACTGGGAGTTTCCACTCACACACACAAAAAAGGGTATTTTCATTTTAGAATAGTATTAACGTACCCTTACCCTAAGGCAGATATACAAAAGTAGCTGAGATTAACAGAAAATAAATTACAGCCCCACAATTATATTGCTTGACAGGGGTAAACCTCTCTAAAGCTAGTGATTGCAAAAAACAATGCTTTATTTGGGTTCAAACTATAATGCAAGCATGTCTTAAAACTCAAAGTAAACACGTGAAATTTAAAACAATTTTCAGGCACCTGTGAGAAGCTGTCCTTGCATATAGCCCAGTAGAGATGGGCTTGAATGGGCATGATGAAGAAGCAGAAGAAAGTACCAGAAAAATAGAGGGGGGAAAAAAAGCATAAAAGTGTGGGCATAGATTAGGATTAAGAAAGCGACTCTGGAAAAAAATCGGAGTGGGTGAGTTTACAGTCAGGCACCTGTTACACTCACAGTGGAAACACAAACACATGCAGGTCTCTTCAACCATTTTACTGGCTTCTTTACACTGAGGAAATCCCAAATCTTGAACATCTGATAATTGTAAGCTCTTCATTTCTACTAGAAGATAAGCCAGACCAAGTGTAAAATAAAAATAAGTACATCCAAGGATCAGCCAGGACATAGAAAACTTACATGATTTCTTGTACAAAGCAAGGACAGTTTAATGTTTTACTTAGAGGTATGTTGACTGTTTCCTGCTGCGACGTTTCATGTTCACCCTTAACTCCTACTCCTATTAGCATGAGAACAATGCCCTGCAGTGTAATTGTTAGTTCTCCATGCTCTAAATGTTTCTGTGACTGATACATTTTTATAACCACACTGTGCTTCCATTACTCCAGGTCTTTGTTTCTCAGGGAATCTTTAAGCAATTAATGGTCTGTTTAATTTTATAAGGGACAAACAAACCATATTTATGATATGCTCCTCTTTCTCTCATTCGTTGTATGTATACATGGAGCGTTTCTGTTAAATACCTGCACTGTGAAGGCTTTGCCTTTGGTGAATGTAGTGAACCTCAGGCCTCTGGCAACCTTCAATGTTTTCTAAGACGTTCTTCAGACAAGCAGCCAGAACCTGCAAACCTTCCCCGAGTTTGTGAAGTCTCAGTCCTTGATCTCCTTCTATTCTGCCAACAGAAAATTCCCCAGCCAAACATTCAACTCCATAATGGTTGTTTTATTTTTGGCATCTCTTGGGGTTTTTTTCTTTGATGTATAAAGTTGGTTTGGTTCTGGGAGGGGTAAGAATTTCTCTTTTGGCTTGTGTTTATTCTTCTGAATCACTAACATTTATTGATTTCTGTCCATTAACTTCTCTCCCTTTTTTATAACTATGAAGTACTTTCAGGTAAATTTTGGAAACAAAGACTATTTGAAGAACATACTCAATTGTGATAACCAACTTCAAGGTTAAAATTAAAAAGAAGTTTAATAGGCATTTTTAAAAGGCATTTTAATAGGCATTTTTGTGCAGGAAGGCGCAAGAACACAAACAGTCCTGTCCCTAGGCAACCACTATCCCCAAGCACGCATATGCCTCATGAGGAAATTGTCATTCCAGGGCTCTTTAATTTTATGTCCAGTTTAAGCTAGACCAGTTAAGAAGTTATTGGTTATTAAGTACTCTCCCCACATGGGATTTTCTTGTGTGTTGTATTTTTCAGAATACAATGCAGCCAGTTTTACACGATTTCAAGAATACCTTTTAGATCACAGGAGGTATTAGGCACACTTTTAAGACTTGTTTTAGGGCATCAGTCCTGCCCAACCTCCACGTGAAAAGCACATCACGCAGCAGCAAAGCCCAATCCTCTGCTTTGTCAGGCAAGAGTAGGAGAGTAGTCTGCTGAATGGGGCTTCAAGTAGCCAAGACTTCTGGAAACTGAAAGCTTTTTTAGAATCAAGAAAATGAACTATGGCTTATGCTTATTATGAAATCAGATGCAAAAGTCATGTAAATGAAGAAGTTTAATGGTGATCTCACAAGCTGCTAATTTCATGATAAGTACTGAGGTGTCATATCACCATTTAGGATACTCTAAAACTATTATGTTTTGCTGTGAAAAAAAAAAACAAACAAAGTAAAACAAAACAGAAATGGAGAATTTTTTTAATTCAAGATAAAATACAAAATAATTTTTTTTTTTATATTCCTTGTTTAGAAAGCTTATCCTTAAAGAAGGGCATTGCATTTTTAATTTCTAAGAAAGTGGAACAATTTTTTCAGTATTCCTAGAGGAAAACCCCCTCCTCTGAGGGAGGTTATCTGGATAAAGTTATCCAGATAACTTTGTCTTGAAAAAATTATTTTTGATTGATAAAAGTACATTTCTTATTTAATTTACTTCTTGCTAATATTAAAATTCATTGTTATACTTACATAAGCATCATAGTATTAAGATCCAAGCAGATAAGCAGTGCTTTTCATTCCAAAATGGTCAAAATATAATTTGTCACTTCCTCTTTAAAGAACGAGATTTCATTTCCCCAAAAAATATTTTCAATTCATGCGACAGCCTCCAGCACCACGTGTCATACAGTGGGCTCCTCACTACAAGAAAGACAAGGAGCTACTCGAGAAGGTCTGTCGGAGAGCCAGAAGAATGATTAGGTGTCTGGAGCATCTCTCTTATGAGGAAAGATTGCGGAAGCTGTACATGTTTAGTCTAGAGAAGACTAAGAGGGATCTCATTAGTCTCAGGTAGGTGCCAAAGGCAGGTGCGAAAAGGATGGTGCCGGACTCTTGGGTGGTGCCCAGGGACAGGATGAGGAGCAATGGCCATAAACTAAAACATAAGAAGTTTCACCTGAGGAAGAACTGAGGGTGGCAGAGCACCGAACAGGCTGCCCAGGGAGGTCGCAGAGTCTCCCTCTCTGGAGACATTCCAAGCCCCTCGGAAAAGTTCCTGCGTCACCTGCTGCAGGTGACCTTCCCTTGGCAGGGGGGGTTGGACCAGATGATCTCCAGAGGTCCCTTCCGACCCTAATGATTCTGTTAACTTCATTAACAAATACCCTTGCTAAAACAGCGTTAAGAACTTCACTCGGGAAACACGAGAACGCGGAACCTTCCCGGCGCGCTCGCTGTTCGCCGGCCGGAGCAGACCACAGGGAGGCGAGAACGGCTCGCGTAGTAGGAGATGCCGGCAGGGCCGAGGGCCCGGGGCGTGAGGGGAGCCGGGCGGGGCGCTGCAGGCTGGTCCCTGCGGCCGGCGGCCGGGAGGTGGCGGCGGAGCCCGGCAGCGGGGCTGGGAGGTGGCGATGGCTCGGCGCCGCTCCAGGGCGGCTCAGCCCCGGAAGCCGAGGCGGGTGCGGGGCGCAGCCCGTCCCTCCCCGGTCGTGCCTCCGATGCAGCCGGGCCCCCTCACAGCCTTCCGGGGCCGGCCGGGCCACCCCCTTCCGCTTCCTCCGGTGGCCCGAGAAAGGTAAGTGCTGCTCTGGATCGGGGGAGCGGCAGCTTCCTACTTTCTGTGCCGGAGGGGCTGAGCTCCGCGGGGCCGGATTTCTCTGGCGTCACGGCGGGGGAAGGCGGGGCCGGGCGGTGGCTCTCGGCAGCCGGCCCGGGGCAGGGGGTAGCTCATACGGGGTGTCTCTCGCCAGTGCCGGGGACGGGGCCCCTCGATTCAGAAAGGACACTGAGGTGCTGTAGCATGTCCACAGAAAGGGAAAGAGGCTGGTGAAGGGACTAGAGCACAAATCCTGTGAGAAGCGGCTAAGCGAGCTTAGTTTGTTCAGCCCGGAGAAGAGGAGGCTCAGGGGAGACCTCCACAACTACGTGAAAGGAGATTGTAGCCAGGTGGGGCTCGGCCTCCTCTCCCAGACGACTAATGACAGGGAAAGAGGAAATGGCCTCAAGCTGCGCCAGGAGAGGTTTAGGCTGGACATCAGGAAGAATTTATCCACAGACAGGGTGATTAGACATTGGAATGGGCTGCCCAGGGAGGTGATGGAGTCACCGTCCCTGGAGGTGTTTAAGGAAAGATTGGACGGGGCACTTGGTGCCGTGGTCTAGTTGATATGTTGGTGATGAGTCAAAGGTTGGACTCAGTGATCTCTTTTCCAGCCTAAATGATTCTGTGATGCAGTGAAAGCAATACCGTGTGCTGTACCCAGGGTGAGGGCACTGAGCAGCTGCTGCGGAGGCACGGCCGGGCAAATGTGGAGCGTTCCCCTGCTCCCTGCTGTGGGCACAGGTGTTGGTAGGCAGCTTTTCCTTGAAGACCTAGTGCAGCTGCTCTGTAGATTCTTACTGAAATAAGAGCCTGCATTTAAAACAAAGAGCCAGTTCAGAGGGGTGTGGAACATCATGGTGAATCTTCCCCTGTTCCTCACAATGGACACAGTCCTCGGAGTGCCTCTCTGAAGTCCTAATGAGTAGTCTCGGTGATGAGTGGTGCCTGCCTTGGGCAGATGTGCAGTGTTCACTGCAGGTCACAGTCTGCTGCAGGGACCAGATAACACATGCAATTTTGGCTCCCACCTTCTCCCCCAGGTTACCCTATTATGTGGTCACCATTCCTGTTTGGAAGGAGGTGTCTTATTGTAAACAGAGTATATGAACTTGACAATTCTCACACTATCTTCTTGCATACTGCTTCTTTATCATCCAGTTAGAAGTATTGAAACCATGAGATCTTTCAGGAGCCTAATATTAGCCTTTTCTTCTGTAAATGAATAAATGATCCAGGACAGTTCTTGTAGAAGAGGAAGAAGTTTTTTTGATATTTGATCTTTGCAAACCACATTGATTTAATCAATCTATTATAGAGTATTTCAGTTAAACAGAAGAACAACATTTTTGGGAATTCTTCTCAAGGCAGCTAAGAGAATATACTGTTAAATATTACACTAAGAATTACATATGTAGGTTGAGAAAACAGTAATAAGTGTTACAGAGAGTGACAAGAAAGTTTCTTCAGTAGGTTAATGCAAATAAAGTTATTTTTTGGGATGGTGGTTGTTTTTCCAAGACATAGGGCTTCAAAATACTGGAACACTTTTACATTCCTTGGTCTGGTAAGTTTGAATACTAATAATTCAGTTATATTAATATTTTGATGACCTTAACTTTGTCTCTTTGTTTCATTCTTGCCAGTGTAGCTTTCAGCTTTCATGCCGTGTGAGAGATGTACCAGGAAGCTGCTTAAAGGGCTAAATATTTTTGGGATTCTTCGTTATTCTTCGCTACTGTTGAAGCAGTAGCGTAGTAGAATAAGTTATGATTCAGGGAAAATGTATGCCGAAGACAATACAGGAGGTAAATGGCAAGCTGCAAATTTTTATAATCTTAGTTTATACTCCTTTGTTTTTTGATTTGGTTTATTTTATTTATTTTTCTCCAGTGACTCAGGTTTTTTATCATCATGAAAAGGATAAGCACTTTGTTGCAACAGTTAGAAACTGTTTCCAGTGATTATTTTTATGCAACCATCTGCACAAGTAGCCTTTGTGAGTAGATAAGAAAGCAGATAAGAGTAAGAAAATTTGATTGATCTTTCATTGACACAAACCTCTTTAAAGTTTTATGCATTTCTCTCATCTTTTATGTCCTTTTTTGTGTTAAGTGATGCAAATTGCTTAATTGGAAATTAAATTGCTCTCAGATTGAGGCAGACAATGTAGAGCTGTGAGCTTTCCAGGTAATATGTGGATTTTCAAACGTAACTTTTTTCAGAGACACAGTGGTCACTGTCGTTTTTTCAAGTGTCTGGGAATAAAGTGCAGATTGGTATGAATGCAATACTTGACTTCTTTTTTACCCAGGGCAGATAAGGTAATGTTGCTTCCTTGGTATTATTTAAGAAAGCTTTGCTGTCTGAATATGTTGTGTGTGTGAAGCAGACATTGTTTGAACTTTATAGCTGTGTAATTGTCTCCAAAATAAGTGCAGAAAGTGGTTTATATGGTAACATTATGAGTGCAAAAAAAAAATTATGTTACTAAATTGTTGCTTATCTTTTCTTTTAACTCTGCCCTTCACAGTCACTTTAGCCTTGCTCAGTGACACCATTCACAGAAAGTACATTTGGAAAAGCATCAACGCCCTATATGTTGGTAAATAAAGTGCCAGACCATGCACCAAAGTGCTAGGTAAAAATCACAGTTTAGGTGTTTGAATTACTCTGGAAATAAATGGGATTCCTTCTTGCTTTTCCCTAGTATCCCAATTCTCAGGCATGGAAGACTGCAACTCTAAAACTCTTTGGAATCTATTTATGCTTCTAGATTAATTTTTTTTTTAAGGATATTTGTAACTGGATAGTGTTTGTTGGAAAAACGCAAATGTGGTTTGTGATAAGCTTGCCTTGTGGGTCCTGTGTAATCCAGACTTTAGATGACAGCAGTGAGGATAGAAACAGTGCAGTAATTCCAGAGAGCACACTAAAGAAGCTATTTTTTTGACCTGCAATAAAAATTAGAAAGGTTTTAGATGACTTGCTCACATTTATTCTCATTTCTCTATCACTGAGCATGCTATGTTGGGTCATGACTCAGCACGTAATCGTAGTTCCCCACCTTCCTGTTTGCGTTGGGTTACACAGAACTCTGTGTTGCCGATAAGTGATACACTGTGCTGTGAACGGCATATCAGGTGATTGGATGCTATCTGCTGTCAACCTTTCAACTTGGGCATTTTTATTTCTAGATGAACATTGAACTTAAAGTATCAGCATGACAGTTTGGCTTTTTACCTTTGTACATAGCAGAAAGAGAAGTAGCCGAGCATAAAACGAAGAGCTTCTGGTGAGCAAGGAGTACTACAAGGAAAGAGACGATGTCTTCTGAAACAGTCAAACAGGAAGTTCAGACACGTCCAGTAAAGCAATCTGGATGGGTAAGCTGGGTTTTCTCCCTTTTATTTTAATTCTATTGCTAGTGAATAACTGGGATTTTGCCTCAATTGCTCTTACTGAAGACAGAAACAGATGTCGGTTAGCTTAAGCATATAAATGAAGAAAAGAAGGGCTATGTGTTATTTTTCCAGGCTCACTATGGTTGGAGGGATAGGAGTTGTGAGTCTTAAGGTTAAGGCACTGATTTATGCAATATTAGTTAAACTAGTTATGAACTGGCAGAGCCGTAGTGTGTGAGTACAAACCCAGTATAACCCGTCCCCAGTAAGCTCTGTGTGTGTGTGTGTGTGTGTGTGTGTCCAAGTATTCAGAAGCAGAGAAGGGAACAGTACTGCACAAGAGTCTGCCCTCCAGATGTACAGAAGATGAGCATTCTCCTCTGATGGAGAAATTGAGAAATTTAAATGTGGTATGACCTTGTTGCTAACCAGTCATTACCAGAGGGCAGCAAAAGTTCGTTGATCTGCAAGGAAAGGGGGCCTTGGAGTCATGAGTGACTGCAAGGTGGTAGGGGCTGGCACCTCAGGGATAAGGAGCGCAGTCCCACAGTACCCAGAAAAGAGGAGAGCAGATCCAATGATGTTAACCAGGGTCAGCTTACAGTCAGTTCAGTGACTGCCAGGCCATTCCTTAGGAATAAGGCAAGTCTGATGGTAAGCCAGAAAGTGAAGTTAGCAAGGCAAGATAAGGATCTTCATGGTAAAGGGCCAGGTACAGGCCCTACAACACAGTTAGGATAAGGGCCTGTGCTTATATGCAGCTCCTGAGCCAAAGGGCAGAGGCCCTGAGCAAAGCTTCTTGCAACTCTTTCTCCCAGCTTTGCTGTTTTCACAGCAATCTGATTCAGGGTTACACAACTGTGCCATGTTAGAGCTGACTTTGAGCCCAAGCAGCTAAACCCGTGGCAGGGTGTGTATGGAGGCAGAAAGGTTGCAAAGCCTGTTGGTGCATGTAGGGCCCTGACACTCATTTCCTTATCTTTCACTCAGCCTGTTTGGACTTTACTGTATTTGCTGTGACTTTGCTCTGAAACCAGTTTGGAGCGGTTCTCTAGGGTCTGGGGTGGAGTAATTCCTGTACTGTTTATCCAAGCAGAACTACCATTAACTTCTGTGGGAGCAGTGCTCGAAGAAGGACTGAGATATTAATTAGCTAAAATATGAAACCCGTAGCTGTAGCCAATAAATGCATTTCATTATTATGGTTACAAAATCATGGATCAGTCAGGCATAAAATGAGATAGAATCCTGTAACAGACGAATGTGCACTTTTTCCCAAGGCACTGCTTGCTCTGTGATTTTAGCTTTCAGGAATAAGTATGTTTGTAGATGTGGTGTTTTTACAGAAAAATGTTAAAATTTCAGTTAATTTTAACTTAATGACAACTCCTTCTTCCCCCCAGCTTTTCTTGCTGAGCACAACATCATATGCCATGAAATATCCCTTTGGTCAGTTGGGGTCAGCTGTCCTGGCCATGTCTCTTCCCAAATTCTTGTGCACTCCCAGCCCATTTGCTGGTGGAGCATCCTGAGAAACAGAAAAGGCCTTCACTCTGTGTAAGCATTGCTCAGCAGTAACTAAAACAACCCTGTATTACCGACACTGGTTTGGTCAAATCCAAAACCTAGCACCATACGAGTTACTGTGGAGAAAATAAACTCTTTCCCAGTCCAAACCAGTACACCCACATATTTCAGATGTCCAATAATGATACTGCAAGTGTTAACACTCATAACTCTTTTCTTAAAGAAAAATAATCTACTTCTATCTGCATGTCAATACCCTGGATGGTAGAATGCAAGAGAGAATACTGGCACTTTTTTCTCACAATCAAAATGGGGGAAAAAAAGAGCTACTGTTAACCTAAAAGGAGTCTGTTGGTGAGCTAAATTATTATAAGGGTGAAGCCAGTTTGGTTGAGTTCAGTTAATGCCATGAATATATTTAAACTACTCAGAGAGAAAGTTCTGCAAGTGTGGAATCTGGTGGAGTTTATGTTGACCCTCTTCTGAATACTTGGAAAATCTACTCTTACTGAACTTCAGTTGACTTCTGTACGGGGCAGAATTTAATTTTTGGAAACTGCCACTCTGCCTTTATTTCCTGTCGTTTCTTTCCCAGAAAGATAAGGTAGCTCAGGAGAATGAAATGACTAGCAGAAAAAAAGCAATATACTTCTGGGGTAAGCAGCAGCTGAGCTATTTTTGGGAAGCGGACCAACAGGGTGAGTGGTTTTAACATAAAACCTGTGTAGTTCTTTCTGTTTCTGTATTGGGGTATCCGTATTTAATCACACTGCTAATAACAGAGTAAGGAGTTTTGCTTGGTTGGTTGTTTTTTTGCATTGTATTTTATTCGGTTTTTGTTTTAATAATTTATCTTCTTTAGTCATTTTTTTTTCTTCCTGTGAAATTAAATTCATTAAACTAATCCAGGTTTATGCTTTCAGCCAATGTTCTTTTGCCCCACCTCCCAAATTCAAGATGCTGGAGAAATTGCAAGGATCCGTAGGGAATGCAAACAGGAAAGTTTCTGGTACAGAGGTGGGTGATCTGAAGTTATTCTTACCATACTGAGAATGATTTCTGGATGTACATATGCGAAATTGGCTGCAAAATCCTTTTTTGTCAGAATATTGTTGTGGGTTAACTCTGTCATCTTAAGTTAACCACTGTGTTATTATAGAGTTAATTGAATTATTTGCATAACTATTGTACGTAAAGGTGGTTGAATTAAGCTCTTGTTTAATATGAACTTACTTTAACAACTGTAGAGTTGGTTCTATTCTTGAGGTCCATTAATACAACCACCTTAGGAGTGTTTTACTTTGTTATATACTTATTCTTGCCTTTGAATGCAAGGCAGGCCATGGCTATGTGTCTTGGATTTGTAAAATTCTTCAGGATTAGGACATCTGAAAGATTAGTTACTCAATGTTTTAGTGCCTTTTAAGTCCACCACATCAGTTTGTATCTAAATTATGTATTTTCTGAATGGAGAATATCGAAAAGGATTTCAGCATTTCATCGGAGCTGCTGACATTACCAGTGCTGCGGTAGCAAGAGGAGATATTCAGATAATGGAAGCTACTATTTAATAAGTATACCTAATGCATTAGCTCCAGATGTTACAACATGGCTGATGTCTGGCACTGTGTGAGCACATTCTTACTTTGAAGAGAATGTGATCTGAGTGAGCAGATGTAATAAGTGATTAGGACAGTAGGCAAAGTTAATGTTTAGAAGGAATGTGTTTAACATTAGAAACATATTAAACATGTAATGTATAAGAGAGTAAAGTATTTACCAAATAAGGAACAAATTTTGGCTTGTACAAGATACCTCCTTTTCATTTTCACAGCTCTTCCTTTGTCTCTCGGGAGCATGCTTGTCACCCAGGGGCTGATCTCCAAAGGTAAAGATAAAAAAGTACATTATTGAAGTGCTTTTTTTCAATATCAATATTCCTCTTATTCATTGCCATCATTTTTAGAGTGTATGCGTTGCCACAGTCATTCTTTTGAAAGAGCATGAACTGAAAACAGAATTCACAAATCCAAAGACTGGTGGCTGGATTCTGTCACTATGACTACATGGATTTGTGTAAAATCTTCACTGGGACAGCTTGTAGGGCAGGTTGTTGTATAGCCTGAGCAGGGGCATCAGAATCAGGTACTGTAGCTCTAACTGTTGGATTATTTGAAAAATGCTGGCAGTGTTTTTATAGTGACCATTTACCAGTATGACTACAGCTTTGATACAGAGGGACAGGGAATACTGCCAAAGTGAGGAGATGGAGAGCTTTTCATAGGGATGGCTTGTGATCTGCAGGCTAACACAAAATATAATTGTATTTGTGGATGAACCTGGTTCTACGCAGGGCACCTTGAGCTTCCCTTCTGGGGGTCTTAGCTAAGGCTGGGGTTAGCGTTTGGGTAAAGAGGGAAGGGCATCCATCCTGAAGAATGCTAAGATGGATATATCCCACAGGAGCAAGTAAGACAGTCCTTCAGCCTGCATCAGCGGCTGGTTACAGCAGGAGAAGAAAAAATTCATAGGGCCTGAAGCAAGGAGCAGGGCTAATAAAGGTGGGTGGTGGGAGACAGCAAATGGAGGTGGTGGAAATGGCTCATCCATTTCTCAGTGTGTGTGGTTGCAAGCCCCTTGTTTTGTTCCAGCCACTGTTACCATGTTACTTAAACCTAAAAGCTCAGCTATACCACAAGAGGCTGATGTGGGTTCCCTATTGCATCCTTGACGTATGAGCTTGTAGGCAGACAGGGAGAGAAGGAGCAAGGGAGAGTGTGTCAGAGAAGGTGAAGGATTACACATTCGAAAAAGGTTGAGCAGTGATAGGAAGGGCTCTGGGGTTGTCTCAGTAGCTGCACGCTCTGGCACCTGGTACTCTTCTCAGTTTCTGTTCATTGTACTTGAATGTTTTTGATTAGCTGTGAGATAACAAATGGCCTTATTAAATAATCATTACTGTGTGTCAACAATTGGAGGGGAGGGTTGAGTAGAAACAAACAACACTTTTGTTCCTCCCGCCCCGAGAGACCCAGTTTAAAATTGCATAAATGTCAGTGTGCAAAGGCCCTTGTGCTAAACATAGGCTGAATGCTCCTCTGTCTAAAGACTCCTTTCTTGTGGCTGCACACAGTAGCTTGCCTCTAGAAGAAGCTGGAGCCTCTAAGCCTCATTCTTACTGTCTGAATGCACGTAACAGTGCAACCAGTGTTCACTGCCCTTCCCTTTGCCATGGTAATCTTGCTGCGTGGAACCTTCTTCCACAGCATGGCACTCCTCTGTCAGATACATAACTCTTGGAGGAATACTGGTTCCACCTCCTGAGGTTAACTGGGGGGAAGATGGATTTTGGTGAAAAAGCTAAAGATAATTTTTTAGTTTTCTTGTTTGGCACGCTCTTAAAGGCCAAAATGTGTGATCTTTCGTCTCCAGAGGATGGCTAGATACCAGTGGTACAGTTTTAATCAATAGCCACAGAAAACTACTGAAGAATGGTCTTGTCATACTTATCACAGCATGGGGAGCTGGACCCTGAGTAAGGGATTTAATTTCACTGTTATATTTATGGGGTTGGTTTGTGCTGAAACATAAACCACCATCTTTCTCCTGCAGTGCTGCAGGTGTCACCAGTGGCAGACATGCTGCTGTCATGTTATTTTACACTCTGAACTCCTGCCTGAACTGAATCCTGCAAAGTCCAGATCCTTTTCCGCCTGTGACTCTAGGACAGCCCCAAAACACATGCACTAAGAACTTGTGGAATGGAAAGTACCCTGATGTTCAGAAATCTGAGCTAGTGGACTTCTAAGTTATTCATACTGTCTTCACCTTAAGCAGTGCAAAAGCTTGCAGGAAGAATACTGCCTTGGTTTTGAGTGCTGCAATAAGCTTGCTGACTGTTTCCTTTTATTGTAGGCGTTTTCTCAGCAAGTCCAAGATTTGGTCCATACCCCAAGATGGCAAGTAAGTTGTACCCAATTCTAAAAGGAAAGATTATTTACGGGCAATATGCAGACTGTAAATGTATCTCTCTGAATTTATTTCCAAACTCTTCCTCTTTTGGAATTCATGAGATGTTACCCCAGCACTTAAGGAAATCAGAATTCTTATGTGTTTAAAAATAATTGTATGCAACCAGATTCTTTAAATGTAAACACTTCCAATAGCAGCTTACATTTCCTTAATACAACCTCTCAAATTCCTAAAAACTCCAGTCTCAGCTTTGCTTTATAAATGGTGTCAGCCTCATTGATCAGCCGTGCTTGGTGCAGCTTGTGGTATTAAGGAGTCACTATACTCTAATATATAAAATACTATGTTCCTTTTCATATGCTCATTTGATTGATCTCAGCTGTCTAATTCATAACCATGGATTGATAAACAAAACAAATAAAAGCATGGAATTGTACTGTACAGTGAGGTGGCTCTTAAATAGCAAGAAATGAAATTGATTCCTTCTTCAGCAGAAACTCAGTGGGAACTTGAGGATGTTGAAGTAGTCTTTTATTCTGACTCTGTAAGAAGTAAAAACCATAATGTGATAGTATGGCAGGCTGATGTTCTAGCTTCTTAGAAGTCCAGAGAAGTCGGTGTTAAAAGTGTGATCATTAAAAAGGTGTGCAAACAAGGGCAAGAACAATTAGTGCTGACATTGTGAATTAATTTTACTGTGGGCTATCTCTATAATCTGTTCCTCTAAATATTACATCCTTTTCCTGGATGCAGGAATATTATACCCTTTTCCTGTACGCATTGTTTTGTACCAGTTGCTATCTCTCCTGATAGGTAACCAGTTTTCAGTAGTTATTGAAATCATGCCTGTAATCCCTGTATAACTTCACATGTGTTTGTGACATGTTTTGAGAAGATATGTTGCGTACAATTCATCCTATGATTAAAATAAGCTAATAGAAGACTCCTGATTTAAACTCTTGTATTAACAGTGTTTTGTTATCTGTCTTTATAGTTGCTGGTATCTTAGGTTTTGCTATTGGAAAGATTTCATACTTTGGAGAATGCCAAAAAAAGTTCGAGAAAATTGGTATGACACCATTTGGTCCACAACAAAAAAGGTTTGTGCTTATTTGAAGTATTAATCCTAGATCAAATTAGTCTAAAACATAGTAAAAATTATATGCAGCAAAACTTGGAATTTAAATTCTGTAATCAGGTCATGAGGTACTGTTCATAGTCTTAGGCTATATATGGCAGTATTAGGGACTACTATGCATTCTTCAGAAAATGCAAATTAAACTCAGTGTAATGCCTGTTATTAGGATATGGTTTAAATGAAATTACTGTATTTTGATGTATGATGTGACAACAGTTGCTGTTTTCATCTAGTATTATGCAGCTACGGTTGTCCATGTTATCACTTCAGTTTTTTAGCCTTCCTTTAGACCAGCAGGCCAAATATGCTTACAGATTTTTTTACAGTGTCCCCATATTTTAACAACAATTTCAATCTCAACCCATATTCCAGCCTCCTCCTCCGTGGCTTTGCCTGACCTCATACTGTCATGCCAAATCACGAAGAGCACAAACTGCAAGGGTATTTTTTTCCACCTTGCAACCCTAACTGTAGGATAGATCTCAATGGTTGACTTCTGTCACCTGGTACCTCCATGTTTTAGTCATTGTTCACATAAAGTACTCCTTCCCATCAAATCAGTCTCTGACTTCCTTCCAAGCTCCACCTTAACTGCCTGTACTACTTTTCATTCTCAATACGGCTTCTGGTATGCGCCTTTCATATGCAAAATACAGTTCCAAAGATCCTATCCACAAAATCATTCGCCTCTGTCTTTCCACATCTTTTCCCCGGACCAGCATGAGCTTTTATGCCTATAA
Organism: Empidonax traillii; assembly: GCF_003031625.1. Classification (NCBI taxonomy): domain Eukaryota; kingdom Metazoa; phylum Chordata; class Aves; order Passeriformes; family Tyrannidae; genus Empidonax; species Empidonax traillii. The sequence continues at coordinate 285,374 of NW_020955871.1, forward strand.
AAATGCCCGACTGATAGCAGGAAGCTTCTTCACTGTTCATCTATTTCTCTACTTGCATTTCCCCCCACATAACAAAGCTATTACTTTTTCCTCACTTGGTATTACACAAAATGGCTGTTTGTCCCTCTTTTGTGTTATACCTCTTGCTCCTCACTCAGTTTGCCCATAAGTACAATGGCAAGGACTGCCTTTACCTGCATAGAAAATCCTGTTATATTTTGGCAATTGCTGGAAGGGGATTAATACTAATTATTGGCTGAGACATTTAAATGTCATCTTTTGCAGTTTAAGTCACATAAAGCGCTAACAAGAACTGGGGAATATAAGCAGGAGATTACTTCTTCAAGAACTTTTGCCATTGTGCTATATAGTTGTATTAGAAGAAATCCAGCAAAATTCTTCAGTATTTTATTTGCTTTCAATATTTTAGGCAGTGTCATCATGCTTGCAAGGAATGTAAAGCAAAACTGGGATCAAGTGAGAAAGAAGGTTCAATTCCTTCAGCATCTTAGTCCAGGTAGGCAACCTTGAAATTTAAAATAAATTCTCATGTCATTTTCCATGTTGAGTGGTATTCTTCTTTGAAACCTTTGAACAATATAGTGAAAATCATGGATTTTAATAATGGATTAAAATCTGAGCATTACTGAAGGAAATATTCTTTATTCTGTGGTTTCTAATTAAATTAGTTTCTTAACTTTTAGCTTACATACCTTTCATGCTAGTTTTAAATCCCCCATTTCTGAGGAAATTTTGCTTTAGCTGTAGCAGAGTATTGCTTATTCACCTAAGTGGAATTAATTTGGACAACTGCTTGTATGAAAACAAATATATCTCCTTTTAATTTACAACTTTTTTTACTTAAGAATCAAATAATTATGGATTATACTGATATTTAAAAGTGCATTGAAATACTCAGAACTAAAAGCAGACACAGTTGGGTGTGGATTTGTTTATTTGAGGGAGGTGGGGGTGGGTTTTTTGCATCCAGTACTATAGTTTGGGTAGAGCTTTAGTGGGCTAATATAAAAGTGGGGCAAGGGACACGGCTCAGGGGGTGTTCTCTCCTCAGAAAGGGAAAGTTCCCCTTTCAAAAAAGGAGGATTTACAGAGGCACTTGTACTCTGTCTATGAAAAACAGGCCAGCAGCTGGGCTTTTTAAGAACATTTTCACACTTTCTGCTTGTGGTAAGCTGGCCTACATTTCTCACAGGCAGGAGAATGTGTGAAAGTGTTTGCAAATAGCTTGGCTGCCTGCAAGAGAGGAGAGCAGAGGGACTGTTTGAAATCTTGCCATGTCAGTTTGTGTAGCTCGGAACAGGAGTCTGATGCAGCAATTGTTAGATTGAGTCTGGTATATATTATGTAGGAATTTAGTCAAGGATATTGATAATGGTCCCTTTCTTAATCTGAAGTGCTTGAGTGCAAACACTCTATAAGCAGGAGTATCCTATCAGAATCTGTTTACTTACCCAGAAGAGAGATTAAGGTGGATTTTTACTATGCAACAATACGTCATGGCAGTGAGGATTGTCCTGAAAGAAGCCATTAGAATAAAGTCCTGGTTTTAAACAATTTTGTCACTGCTTGATTGTTTTATATCAAGTGCTGCAAGTGCTCAGCCACTGGCAGAAAATACAGTTTGGCTTAGGCTCACCTAGTAGGGTTTCTGCCCAAAGGGGCAGCATGTCTCTTGTGCCGGCTGTAGAGATCATGAAGCAAATTGGTGGGCCAGATCAGCTTACTGCTCCATGTGAGGAAAGGGGTAAAAAAACCCCCAGACCTTTCTGAAAGGTTTCTTGCTAGTGCCAGTATGAAGGAGGGAGTGAGCCAGACTTAGGTAACTGGGAATGAATGACACCGTCAGTCCATCAGCAGATGTGAACCTAATTAAGGCCTTGCATTACTGTGCTGATTAAGTGCTTTTGATGATTTTCTCTTAAAGGAATCCTTATGTAGGCCAGTGTCCTCACCTGTTTCAAATAGGGACCCCAAAGCATATTTCATTGAGGACAGTCACAAGCTGGCATATGTGATTCCACCTGTGTGGTGGAATCAAGTGTTCATGATGGGAGTTGCCTCTGCTGTTTGTCACAGCTGCAGCTTGCTGAACCGTGCTCCAAATATATTTTCTTTTTCAGCCTTCTACTATGTGCTGACAATATTTGTCTCTTGTATAACTACCAATTAGCTGTTAAATAAATTGCAAACTGCCTCAAATACAAAGGAGTATTGCAGCTGTATGAGGGGAAGAATGCAGGATGCCATAGGCCCCTTTCTTTGTTTTCCTCCTGGAATTTCTGCTGTGGAACCTGTTTGCTGTTCCAGCTCACATGTTCATCAAAGACCTTGATTGCTACACTTTTTAACAGCAACTTAGGTCTTCTTGTTTGGTTTTTAAAAGAGCTTTTAATTGCTGGAAGGAAAGAGCCATTATATTTGGGTCAGTTTGGTATTTTGAATTTGCCAGAAATCAGTTTTGATGGGCAGGTTTTAGAAACTGTGCTCTAAAAATGTACAGGGACCCTACTGAGCATATCTTGCCACTATCCATGCTAAGTGTATGGTGCAAGCTCTGGCAGTGCCTAGGAGGACCACCCAGATAAAATTATACTCGTGTTAATGTGTCCAAAGGTAATGTCATTTATCCTCAGGGGCTTGGGAGCGTTCTCAGAGAAATCACCAAGAAGCTGCACATTTCGCATTGAAAGCAAGGTGTCACTCAGCTAAATAATGGGTCCTTTTATTCCATTTACAGATGTGGCGAAGATGATAAAGATCTTACGGATCGGCTTCTTTCCAGGCACTTTTGTGTAGAGAAGAAATAATAGTTTTGTGATTCTGTGTCTTTGATTTGATGTAGATTGACTTATTTGAAGTAGTTGCATATTGTTCTGTTGCATAGTACTGTTTGTGCTAAATACCAGTTTCTTGTAATGCACTTTTTGAAATACACTCCTCTCTTCTCAGCATGATCTGGTTTATTTTCCTCTCTTTGGTGCAATTTAGCTCTTAGTGCTGAAAAATTAAATTTGTCTATTGTACTTGGGTTGTGGCAAGACTTTATGTAGCAAGCCAAATGCCGTATGTTGGAATGTTCGCCACCTATGTCAAATGGAAAGAGTGCAAGGATGTGTAAATTATTTGCACAGTTAAGGAGCTGTCCAGTCTCTGAGCTGGCTCCTTGGTTAGGGAGTTCAGGGTATTGTCACACTGCAGTTACTGTCCTGAACCAGCTTCCAATAGGCCAGCTTTACCCAAAGGTCCACTTTGCCAGGGATATCAAAAGCATGTGCCATACTCATGAACAAGAACACACGATATTTTGGAACAATTTATGGTCTGTGCACAATCTGAGGCCACCAGATGTTGATGAAAACAAAACACCTAGATGGCACGTGAGCTCTGCAAGCAGCAGGACACACAAACCTCCATGAAACATCTCAGGAAATCAAAAGCAGACACTTTCCCCAAACGTAGTGATGGTATTCACATGGAAAGTCAAATGCACAGCTACTGAAAAGTTTGGACTTCACTGTCAGTTGATGAAGACTGTTTTTCATGGGGTTTTTCTGTTTGCTTTTATACTATGCCTTTTATACTATACCTGTGATTAGTGCCCCTCTTTTGAACTAGCTTCTTTGTGCATCCTTTCCTGAATCCAAAGAGACTCTGCAAGCAGGATATATAGTATGGAAAAGTATAAAGTAACTATTAATTGGTTAGCACACACAAAAGACATTCTGGATTTAACAAAACTGCTAGACTGAATACTCAACTCCCTGACAAAGCACTTGGACAGACTTTCCTAACCAGAAAGACATGAAGTGGGAGAAGGGTTAGACTGCCTAGATTCCCTTTTCTTTTTTTTTTCCTGTAAGATTTTATACTTTTCCACTTGGTGTTTGGCCTCTTGAATTCTTGAGCTCCTAAGAACTCCTGTCTCAACAGGGACTTTAATTTTACACTTTTTACTTTTCTACAGAATTTTTCCACAGCTCTTTCTCAGCCATCGGAGTCAGGGATACACAGCGATGCTGTGTATAGTCAGGTAAGCCTTGGAGAGCCTTCCTCAGGGACTCCAGGGAGGGGGGGGTTACACAACCACAGGGAAGTCGCCTCCTTTGTGAAAATAATGTAGCTGTCACGAGTGTACTGGGATAGCCAGCAAAACTTGTATGGTGACATGTGTTAGCTACTTTCCCTTCATCTGACATCTGCTGTCAGAGTAAGAGCAAGAAGCTGCACCGGGGTTTGTTATGCCTGGGTTATCTGAGGTAAGCCATTCCTACATCCAGGTGATGCCGAGGAGAGTGATGCCTGTGACAGAGGACCTTTCATGTCAGATTCTCAGAGGTTGTTCTTGTGGTTGGTGTTACCTCCTGGGGTTACAACTTACCTACTTAACTTTGCTTTAAATGTAATTTCATTTACTTTTTATTTTTAATTACTTTGCTGTAATAAATATACTCTTGTGTAATTTTGTCTCCTTATTCTCTAAATTTATTTCCATACTTTGCAAAAAGCTAAGTGCATGAGTTTTCTGATACAGGTATGAAAAAAAGAGAGTTTGTGAATCTAGGCTATATTAGCACTAAATTTATGTATATCAAAGGAAAAATGAGCACAGCTAATGGGCAAACTGTTCTTTAAAAGGTCCTTAAAAGCATTTTTCTGTATCTCAGGGGATTTATAGCCACATAATTTTTTAAGCCTGTCAGGTGCTTTGCATGACCAACAATCTAGTCAAGTTTGCAGCTGGACTGTAAGTCCTTATGATGAGGTAGTAATAATGTTGCATTATTTCTTAAATATGACTTAAAATGTTTAAAGTAATTTAAAATTTAAGTTAACTGACTTTTCCAAAAGCATCAGCTATGGAAGGATAGGTGAGACTTGCAACATATTCTCTGTGATATTACTTAATTTGATTAAATTGAAGCCAAATGGCTTTCATTGTTCTGTGACTTTCAGGTGTGTTGGAATTTTCCTGGTGGCTGTATGTGTGTTCTAGGGGTGGAATCAGCCTGACATTGGATTTTTTAGCATTGGATGGTTTATAGGATCTAATTAAACTTTTAAGGTTCTTAAGATTTGACAGAGAAATATAAAAAGGTGCCTTGTAGTTCACAGGAGAAGCACTGTACGATAGCAGGTGTTGGGTGGGTAGTTGTGCTGCGTGATACAGAAGGGACAACTGAAATGCACACTTGTTACTTTATGCAAAAGAGGGACAGGTCCCCAGCACAGGAAGGACACTGAGCTGTTGGATTGAGTCCAGAGGAGGCCACCAAGTGATCAGAGGGATGGAGCACCTCTGCTATGAGGTAAGGCTGTTTAGCCTGGAGAAGAGGTGGATTTGGGGTGACCTAATTGCAGCCTTCCAGTGCCTAAAGGGAGCGTACAAGAAAGATGGAGAGGGACTTTTTACAAGAGTGTGGAGTGACAGAACAAGGGGAAATGGCTTCAAACTGAAAAAGTGCAGGTTTAGATATATTAGAAAAAAAATCTTTACTGGGAGGGTGGTGAGGCCCCGGTGCAGGTTTCCCAGAGAAGCTGTGGATGCCCCATCCCTGGAAGTGTTTAAGGCCAGATTGGATGGGGCTTTGAACAACCTGGTCTAGTGGGAGGTGTCCTTGCCCACAGCAGAGGGGTTTGAACTAGATCATCTTTAAGGTTCATTCCAACCCAAACTATTTTATGATTCTAAGAGCTGGAGAAAACCTCATGTGGTATCATGGCCAGACCTTCATGATTTTTCTACTTGGAAGATAAGCTCCTGATGATTAACAAGGAGTAGTCTAAGGACTGGAAGTACAGTCATTTAGTAGCAATTATGCACAGTTTAATGAGCCAACCCTTGCTGACTGTTACTATTGTGAATTCTGTACAAGTCAGTTAAAGAATTTGTTTTTAATTGAACCAGAAGTTGAATACATTGAATTTAGAGATGACCTATTAAAAAAATGGGGAAATATTTGAGATAATCAGTTGCTTCTTTAATAAGAAAGGAAGAGATCTCCAGAAGGAAAAACAGTTGACAGTGCGAAGGGTCAAGCATTTTCTTAGTATTTTATATGCTTTTCTTAGTATTTTCTTACACTGATAATAAGATAGATGTACATTCCCTTTTGGCAGGAAGATATTACAAAGAGGCTAAAAAAAGTCCAGTGAACTTACTCAGCTTCCTATGAATCATTTGTATCTGGAAAGTAGAACTCGCTTTCTTCACCTAGAGACAAGGGAGTTTTTAACTGTGTGCTCAGGCATATCACAGCTTAGTTGAAGGCTATGTACTTGTTAAAATCAGGAAACAAAACACATCCTTCAGCTGTAATACATAAAGTGAGTAGCTGAATGGAAGCCTTGATGTGCTTTATGAAATTATGACTAGAAAAATTATGACTAGTCAAAGAGGAAAGCTATGGCTGCATTAACCTCAAACAATTGCAGTAGACTTCTTATCTTTAAGAACGTTTGTGTTAGCTGTTTAAAATCAGTTTACAAACAGAATATTCAAATTAAAAAAAAAAAAGAAAGAAATGTATTTTAGAAGAAAAAGCAATTGTAGGTTGAAAACAGCACACTCCTGTTTAAATCCTTAGTAGCTGGACTCTAGGCAAGCCAGCTGGTCTATAATTCTCTCTTAAAACTGGAAATCAAGGGGAGGTGAAAGCTCAGTATCTGAGTTTTTATAAATCCCTATCAAAAAACAAGATCCGTGGCTTATTTTATTACATTTTAGAGAAGAATGAGAGAACAGGGTGTGCTATCCAATGACAGGTAATGGGAGGGGAGCTCTGGGAGGTACTGGTAAGAAGGGAGCAGGCTCTGGGGCAGGATTTACAACAGGAGCATGCTCGACCAGGCCAAGTGGGAAGTATGAAGAGGCAGCTGGCTTGGGCGCTGCTCTGGTACCTCTGACAGCAACACGAATTTGGGAGCAGCAGCGTCTTCCTCATGACCATTTCTAGCAGTGAAAGAGCTGCTGGTAACTTGTCCCACTTGCCCAACTTGTTTTTGGCATCACACACAGAAACTCCCTTTGAGAGAGCCAAAAAAAAAAAGGGATCCAGCTTCTGACATCAGTATTGCAGTAGTTCCACATTCTGGAAATACTAAGCCACTTGTACTTTGGTATGAGTTTGAAGTCTTGGTTCTGATTTTTTTTTTCTGAGTAAAGCCCTCAAGAAAATTAGATTCTCAGGAAATGAGACTCTTCTCAAGGCCATTTTAAAATCTAGAAGGCTTGAGAAGCCTTCTGGGGACACGCGAGGAGACATCTGGTCAACATATTAACAGATAATCTGATAAAAGAAAACATGAGTGTTCCTTGATGACAAAATTACAGAGCTGGGAAAAAAAATCTCCATACTGAAAGGCTGAGTAATAAGCTTCATAATCATGGGGAAAAATACTAACTGTATCACACAGTTGGTTTTAAATTACTCTGACTTTCTCAGTACAGAGATCTGAGAGTTGTTTTGCATATCTGCAAGACCTAAGATCAGTGGGCTATGACAGCCAAAAGGCAAATAGAACATTAACAATTCCTGGGAAAAAAATGGGGGGAAAAATAGACTTATAGTACAGAGCAATTCTATGGCATGCCCTCGTCTTGAATATGATGGTGCTTCGAATGCAGCTCAGAAAGTGTACAATGGAGCTGAGAGACAGAAAGAGGAGAAATAAAAATTAGAATGATCAGAGATACAAAGTGGTTTCTTCAAAAGGGATTAGATAATTCACTTTCCAGGCTGAAAACACCTCAAGATGAGGAATACAGTATCTGTAACCGTGTGAAAGATGAATAGGGAACGAGTAATTGCTGGTTTTGTAAAATCAAAAGTAGTCAGCACTCAGGGAAATAAGATTTAAAGCAAACAGAAACGAAACTCATCTTTATACAGCGCAATTACATTGGGGGGATTCTCACCACAGGATATGGTAGAAACAAACAAAACAGTTCCTAAAGACACAACCTGCACAGACTTGGTGGCCGTAAAACACCTGCATTTGCAAAATCCAAACCTTTGTGTCAGGAAACTTCTCCTCTCTCATCAGAGAAGGACAGCAGGGTGCACTGGTGGAAGATCTCCTAGAAGGATCACTAGCCAGTGTGGGAGACAGGGTGACCATTGTGGTGATTCTTACATCTTAAAACTACTGAAAAAAACATGTTAGAGCCTTGCCATCTGAACTAAACCTCACGTAGCTCATACTTACAAATGGAGACTGGAAGATCCTGTGCAGAGAGCACAAGATCCAAGATTCCTGAGAAAACACACCTTTAAATTATTTTAATTACAGTGTAGTGACTTTCTCTGTAGATGAAGGGTAAAAAAGTACTAAAGGTGGGAATGGATGTTTTTCCCATTGTCTTGGACATAGAGACTCTTTGAGAGCAATGGCACTTCCAACTTGTTGCACAGACAAATCCCGATTACCTGAACTTTTAAGTGTTACTTCTCACTTAGGTGCATTTTGAGCATTTTGCAGCATCACTCTCTTGCTCAGGCACATTGGCAAGCTCAGGTGTTTCTGAGCAAGAACACCTTTTCAGACTTCCCCCCAGAGGTGCATTTTAAACCTCCCTTTCCCTCGGCTAGCTGGAGCCTGAGGTTGGACATGGTTGGGCCGGACATGCCACATCTACGCTGTTTCATCTGTAGGACTTCAAAATACAAATAGGAAACCTTTCCCAGCAGCAAATGCCTGCCATTTACTCGCTCCCATTCCCCTGATTAGCTCCACAGATCCGAGAGATCTAGCAGTAGCCTCAGGAGCTGTCTCTGACTGCTGTCAGGCACAGAGCCTGCCCGTGTCTCGGTGGGTTTCACACCACGCTGCTGCACAGCTGGCACCTCCGGCAGACAGCTGCTCCACCAGCCCAGCCTTCTCCCCTTCCACAACTCTCCCTTGCTTCTCCTGGCACAGCAAGAGCTTGCCCAGGCTGGAGAGGCTCCTTGCTCCCACAGAATGGCGTGTGACTCGCGTCTGCAGTGTAGCCTCAAAGGGGGTTGACAGCTGCACGTCCTCTGGCATGTAGAGGGTAAGTGAGAAAAAATGAATGGAGTCTTTCATAGAACCCTCAGGGGACGCTAAAGAACACAGCTCTTCAATGCAAACACACAGCCATATACACTGAGTGCATGATGCTGTACCAGCAAAAGTGTGTTCTACTTAGCACAGCTTATTTAGAACTTTTTTTTTTTACATTGTTAATAATCCATCATTGATGTTTAGGCATTAGCTGCTGCAACCAAATTCACTCTTACCTGAATCAGTTGCACTGTCTTATCTAAAATTCTAGTTATCATAAAGTAGTTCAGGTTAACAATTCTATTTAAACTACAGAATTAAGCCTAACTAAATTATTTGTTTGGGCATTAGATTTATATAGAAACTAATCTTGGCTTCATAATTAAAAATAAAAATCTAATGCACTAGAGATGTGCTTACTCTACAGGTTGGAGTGAGTAGAAAAGAATGTATAGCATTCCATGTAATGAATGAATTGAAAATTTTGATATTTAGAAGCTGTTCATGAAGATTGCATATCCTGAAAATGGAGTCCTGCATCATCACTGAGCGACTGGAAGAACAGCAACACAAAGGTTATACACTAAAGATTTTTAATCCTGAATAATTTACTTCAAGTTCTGGTGAAGGAAATCTATCAAACTCTCCCTTTCTCCTTCATCTTCAGGTTTTTTTCTCCTTTCAAGGCTAAGTGAAAGTTGTATTTGATTATCTGTTGTATCAGATGGTTATGAGATGGTGCAGTGTCTTTATCATACATCCTTTTTTTGTTTACATGGCATCAAATTATGAAAGTAGCTCTTACCAGACTCTTGCTTTTTAGTTTTCTAAAGTTATGCTTCTGCTAAGACATGACCTTATGTTGAAATGGTGTATTACCATTCTGCCATCTATATTAAAATCTCAGTATATTTTGTATTGCTCAACCAAAAAATTAACAGCAACTTAGTAAAAAGGAGTAAACAAGTGGTAAGTATTAAATCACTAATATATAAGTAGCATAGTAACTGGTATCCATTAATATCAAAGAGAACAAACAGAGACAAATACTTTAAATCACAGCTGTTAATGGCTGGGTCTTTTAGAATCATACGGTTTTCATTTATCTGAAGTAAACACATATGAATTATGTTCCCAAGGGATTATCACATACTCTCCAGCAGCTCTCTCAATAGCTGTTAGATCCAAGAATCTGTTTATTTTTTACCCTATCTTATAACTCAAACAGCTATGCATTTCTGGTTTTGCTATATTGCTTCACTTTGGTTAAATAAAAAGACCAGTTTCTTATTTCCCTCGTTATTTGGAAAGAAGTAGAATTACACTTTATGATCTTACGAACTGGAAATCCGTAGCCTGGCCAAGGTTGTTCAGATGAAGACTCCCTGGTATTTCTTGGTTGATGTTCTAATGCTCAAAGATGCCTTAAAACTTCTGTCTGGTGCTGGTGGTTTATGTCCAGCTCTTACATCAGCAAAGAAAATATTTAAAAGTATAAACTCGAGGCATATCTGTGTCCCAGCCTGCACTGGCTATGCTGAACTAGTGCAAACCCATGTGAACAGACCCAGGGCAAGAACCTGAAAAAGTAACGAGATGCAAACTGTCCCATTTGTTGCCTTGAGATTAAAAGCCAAACATGATTTGTGGATTTCTACAAACAACTTCATAGGAGACCAAACTGCAAAAAGTAAAGGGATATTTGTAGACGCCCTGTCTCATGTAAGAGATTACAGAGAACTTGTAAGTCATGAAGATGGGGCTGCAAGTAAAGCCTTTCTACGGCAGGTGTGGTGTGTGTGTGGCAGCCAAGGAACTGAGCTGGATGTGCCTCCTGAACCTGGACAAGGTCCTCACTCAAGGCCACAAACTCAAGAGTCCAGCATGAGGAGAACAAACAGGTCTTTTAGCTTCCAGCAAATAGTGGACAAGTCAGGATTTCTTTTTGACTCTCAAGGAGGCAAAAAAGTTGTGGGTTCAGTCTAGGATATTAATGATTTCCCCAGGCTTCTGCAAATCTATTTAACTTTCATTAAGCAAATCAAATCACTTTTCATTTACACTTTTGTCCTTCATGTAGATGTGTTCCAAACAACTTTAGCAGGAACAAAACCCTGGAAAGGTCAGATTGGTACTTACTTGGCGCTCTAAACATGCCTGCTAATTTAGGGAAACACAAAAAATTCAGCACCAGGATTTTTGGTAGAGCTTTACCAGCTGTAAAAGAGCTGAGGCACATTTTCGCAATCCTCTTCTCTCTGTGCACGTTAGAAACAACTAACTTGGGGATAATGCGACTGGCTCCTTTAAACTGGCCTGCTTATTTTTAAGAGTTTTAAGAAATTGTGAAAACTGTTACTTTACAGGTTTTTGGGGTTTATTTTTTAGAAACGTTCATTGCGAAGTATTTGAACTCATTTCCTGGTGTTTGATTTAAGGTATACGAGTTAATTTTTTTATGCACTTAAAATTTATTTTGAGGAAGAAAAGAAAATTTACTTAGCTTTACAATAAACATCAATTCACATTTATTGATGAACATACAGGTATGATGGCCCATATGACTACCTCAAGTCTTTTTTAATGTCATTGTCTTTATGGTTAGGCCAGATTGTAAAAATATGTGATTGGAAATACAAGTTATAATGCTAAGTGAATTCTTACTGTGTTTTTTGAAGGATAATGAGGGATCTATATTCCAGGAAAACAGCTAGACTGTTTAATGAATTAAGAAAAATATGGCATCCATTAGATAGAATTACATGTAAACATAAAATGAGAGGGTCTGTCGTGTTTTCTTTGCACATTTTCCCTTCCTGCTAGTCCTATGGTTGCTTCCAGCAACCATAACCCTGCTGTCAGCTCCAAGACACTTGGATTCAGTTAAAAATTCCCAGAAGTCATGGAAGTGCAGTGTGAGCAAGCTGCTCACGGGTGACTGAGTCGCTGCTATGAAATCATGAGACTGTAAAAACCCACTCTGAAACAAGGTAGTACTGATGGAAGATGTGCAGGAAAAGGGCAGGAAGAAGACTGAATTCCCAAGGCTCTTTAGTGAATCAGGGGCTCCACACGCACGTCACAGCAAACTGAACATGACCCAAGTTCGACAAAACATCAGTTCCTATTAAATTAACAGCTATGATTGTGAACCCTCCAGTGTTTACTACTTATTAAGGATTTGATGGAGAGCCAAAGAATTTTAAATTGTTTGATGGCAAGCCAAATTTGTTCCTAAGTACAAAAAAAAGTTATGTCCTCTGAGAGATATTATCTAGATGCAACAGAATGAAAGCTTTATATTCAATTTAGAAATCCTGTGTATACACAATGTTACCTCAAGCAGAACAACATTAATTAGCATGCCTTTTATTTTCTCCTCTAAGAAAGGGAAAAAAAATCCAATACAATTTATATAAAATGCTGTGCTTGTCCACCCAAAAACATTAATTTTAGGCAAGACATTTTCCAGGAAGGCACCTTCACAAAATCTGTTCCACCATTATCATCTGTCGTGGTTTTGCCCTCTCAGCCCATTCTTGGGGCTGATGATGGTTTTGTCCAGGTAATTTCCGGACAAAAAGGCCAATCAAAAGTCCAGAAACGCTTTTGCTAATTACATCTTCAAGAAAACGGAAGAGAAGGTTGTTGGCGCAGTTGGAATTAGAGTAGCAGCCATGTAGGGGAGAGGAGTAGCAGCCCGAAGTAGGGCCAGACTCCCTCCTCCCCCGGCTTGGGCCGGGGGGAGGGGGGAGCAGGTGCAGTACTGAAGTCCTCCCTTCTCTCTAGTAAGAGAGTGAAAAGAAAAAAAAAGTTTAAAAGATGGACTGCTTGAACAGAAACTGCTGTGGAAGAATTCCAGCCGAAAGATAACGGAGCTTCCAAGGTCGAAGCTGGCAGCTGAAACTGCAGCAAAATAAGTAAAGTGCGAAAGGGGGGGAGGCTTGTTTCCCTCCTGCCTTTCTACTCTCTCTCCTTAGCAGGGAAAAGACTGAAAAGTAAACCTTGCTACTTGTAAAAACTTGTTGAAGTAAGGAGACTTCCCATGCAACTGATAAAGAAGTCTGTGGATGTACCAAAGAGAACCAAGGCTTCATGAAAAGGACTGAAGTGAGACAGGGTCCTGGTGGAAATTTGCAACCCTGAGGGAAACCTGTGCTGAAGCAGTGATGACTCAGGTGAGATACTGAGATCCGTGCGTGTGTGGATCTATACTGCTGTTGAAGATTTTGTAACTCTGAGAAATCTCATGCTGGAGCGAGATGGCCCATGTGAGATGCTGGAACCCGTGTGTGTGTGGGATCCGTGCTAGACCCATGCCGAGAAGTCTATCAAAGACTGTTCTCCCATGGGGAGGGACCTCCATAGGGAAACAGGGGTGGACTCTTAAACCATTATCCCCTGTAACCCTGTGGAAGAAGATCCATAGTAAGCAAGTGTCCCCTTGCAAGCCTATGGAAGGAAAACCCTTCAGGACCTGAATAATCTCCAGCCTTCAGTCTTAGCCCAGGAGGGGGGTAAGCCCAGCCCCAGAAGCCAACACAGAGCGAGAAGGAGAGAAAAGAAGTTCCAACTGCAATGAAAGTGCTGCTGCTAAGNAGACTGAAAAGTAAACCTTGCTACTTGTAAAAACTTGTTGAAGTAAGGAGACTTCCCATGCAACTGATAAAGAAGTCTGTGGATGTACCAAAGAGAACCAAGGCTTCATGAAAAGGACTGAAGTGAGACAGGGTCCTGGTGGAAATTTGCAACCCTGAGGGAAACCTGTGCTGAAGCAGTGATGACTCAGGTGAGATACTGAGATCCGTGCGTGTGTGGATCTATACTGCTGTTGAAGATTTTGTAACTCTGAGAAATCTCATGCTGGAGCGAGATGGCCCATGTGAGATGCTGGAACCCGTGTGTGTGTGGGATCCGTGCTAGACCCATGCCGAGAAGTCTATCAAAGACTGTTCTCCCATGGGGAGGGACCTCCATAGGGAAACAGGGGTGGACTCTTAAACCATTATCCCCTGTAACCCTGTGGAAGAAGATCCATAGTAAGCAAGTGTCCCCTTGCAAGCCTATGGAAGGAAAACCCTTCAGGACCTGAATAATCTCCAGCCTTCAGTCTTAGCCCAGGAGGGGGGTAAGCCCAGCCCCAGAAGCCAACACAGAGCGAGAAGGAGAGAAAAGAAGTTCCAACTGCAATGAAAGTGCTGCTGCTAAGGATTTGTTACTAGAAAGAAAGAGAACTGAAACTCTGAAAATACAGAATGAGACTACTTCTTCTCCTTGGACTGGTATAAAAGGGAAGAAGTATTTCTGTATATATATATATAGCATTCCAACAACTTAAGTAGAAATTGTTATAGATATAATTCTTTAGTTTTTAACTTATTAGTAGTATTAGTAGTTTTTATTTTACTAGTAATAAATGTTTATACTGTTCCCCCAAGTCCTGTCTCTCTTTTGTCTGCAAATACCTTCTCTCAACTAGTAGTAATTATGTGAGGGGTGGAAGGCAAAATTGACCCAGAGCAAAACCACAACATCATCTAAAGCTTCTACCTCTTGTTACTTGCAGGATAAGTCACAACTAAGAGATTCTGTGAATATTTTCATGATAAAGCTAATCAGCTTTGGAATAGCACACTGAACACCACAGCAGTGTAATTCTGGCAGACTGTATTTTCAGAGTTCACTCACCACAGCCATGAGCAGCATTCTCTACAAGGTAAATTTCAGACACAGCTTCATTATCTGATTAGCACATTCATTTTTTTAGAAGATCAGCTTTTCTGAAAGCAATCTCCCTGTTTTGATTACTATAAGTAGTATTTAGCTCTTTAAGCATCCTTCTCTTCCCCTTTTCCTCCTCACTTCAGCCAATTGCTCTTTACCCCCTCCCAATTATCTTCTCACTTATGATATTCTGCTGCAAGTCCACTCAATCAATGCAGCCTTTGAGAATTTTCAACTTGGTAGGTAAGTTATTTTTCAGCTCCAACAAGGATGTCAGTAACGCTTTTATGCTATCAACTTCATCGTGGTTTTTGCTTCATTATAGCCAAAACCCCGAAATAAACAAAATGCTATGAGATGAAACTGCACAGGTGGGAATATGAGAATCCCTAAGCAAGGGAAACATTTTGGTTGAGACAGAGCAGGTGATGCAAACAGTAGGAAATACTCTTCAAAGTTTTGCCAGTGTAGCTCTTTCCTTACAGATAATTTTAACACAATATTCCAATTATTGGGATCTTTTCTCCGTAAACATGGGAGTTTGTCATGACATGCACAAACTGAGAAGTAAGGCTGAATACACAGAGCCTGATATTAACAGTCAAAATATTGTTCAAACTTTTACCAAAGTTTGTCAGGCTCAGCCTTCTGCACTTAACTGTAGCTTTTTAAAATACCTGCAGTTTCATTCAATCATCTTCTTTGGAACTGAGTGCCTGTGGAAACCCATTGTGGGCAAGTCACGGCATCGGTCTAAAAATACAACTGGCACCATGAAACAGTTTTGAAAAAATTAAGTATGGTTACTTCTGTGTCCAGCTCAGCTCCTTGGCCCCTTCCTCCTGAATAGTTCAGTCTTATTCCTGACATGACAAACCAAGCATGACAACAATCTGAAGTTTCCAGCATATCACTTTCACACAAAACAAAGTGAGAGGTGAGTTCTACAGGTAACTTTTAATGCAAGTCTTGAAAATTTGAGAAGACTCTGATATTCTTCACTTCTCAATACATGTAATTGCATTTATTTACATGTATTTTTACCTTTTGCTATACATTCATATACATTCAGTTACCCTTTTCATTCTTAAACAACAGCAGAAGTGGTTTGTAGTCATGACACATCACAATAGCCTCATTTGCCACTTATGCAAAATTAAAAAAAAATTAAGCATAAATACTTCTTTTAAATCTTCTGGCAAGTCAGGATTTTCTCCTCATTTATTAACAGCTGTGCCTGGCAGAGCTACACCATAAGTGGTGATACTCGTGACTAATCTAGATGAAGTTCAAGTTAGCAGACAGGAGGTAATTTTCTTCATTTCTTCATTTGACTCTTACTCATCCCAGGTATCTCCATATTTATTTACTTTAACTAAAGAAAAGAAAAAAAAAAGTAGTCATATATGACAGTTTAACTGCAAAAGTTTATCATATAAACAATGCCAAAAAGTAGTGCACTATCATTTGAAGTGGCGAGTAGAGGGAGTGTCACTCACAGTGTAACAGACATCTAATTAAAGCTACTTTTGAATAAATGGGGAGAGGAGCTGGTTAATCGTTATTCGTTAATAAATTAATATTCAACCAGAAGGCCTACTGTGCTAATTCCTGGTCTATAGAATTTGTAATGACTTCTAAACAAATGTAACATGTGGATGAAACAAAGACAATTGGAGGAAACAGGCAAGGAATGTTACAATAAATAATGAGGCTACATAATCTAGTTACATGTACAGTTGGACGGATTCAGGGTAGTTAAAAACATGTTCAAAGACAAACAAACAGAAATCAGTAATCCCTACTAGGAAACTACTCAGCCATTATTATTTGGCAGCTTCCTTTAGCATAGGAGTGAGTCAGAGAGTAAAAAAACAGGGTACTGGTCTAACGGCTCTGTCCAGAAATATGTCACCCATAACTGAGTGACCAGAAAGTGAAAATAGGCTCTCCTGAAAGTGATCTGCAAAGCAGTCTGTAACTGACTGCCGTCACTGAAAAGGTTAAGGATGGACCTATATGATCCAGTAGGAATGTTGACAGTAGTCAGGCAACCCTTTATAAATCTGCTTGCAAGTTAATTACTAAGCTCACTGTTAATTACTAACTGTCTGCAGCAGAACCCATGGAATAGAGCAGAATGCCTGGTCCTTGTCTCACTGAGCTATCAGCAAACTGATCATCATACCCTGACAAATCTCTTTGGAGTGACTGATATTGCAGAGAGGCACAATGAGAAGCTCTTTGTAAGTACAATTTGATTTCCATTTCCATTCACCATGGCAGCTGAACAGGCTGCACTCATTCCCTGGAAAATGGGCCAGTCTAGTCACTATGCACATGCACGTATCTGTACAGCTACAACGAAGGGAGAAGGCACCAGCAGATGGAAGTTAGGGATTGCTTAAAGCTGGTTTAGACACGGTTTGGTTTCCCTTCTGTCTTTGCAAGGGAGGGCAGAAATCACTGTCTCCCATTTGTTAGGGACCAAAGATAAGAGGATGAACCAAGGGGTAGGGACTCAGAGTATGAACAGGCACACAACGAGTAACATGTCCAGTGTGACACAAGAAGCTAAATCGGATCTTAGCCAGCAATATCAGTGTAATCTCTGAACCGTAGATTTAAATGTACTTGCACAAGTAAAGCATTTCTGAATTTCTGTATTTCCTCCTTACTCTTTTTCACTAAAAATACAGAGATAGTTTAAAAAGTTTATTTACAAATCTCATGCACTGCTCAGAGCAGTTTTATTCTCAAAGCCTGAGTACAGCCTTCAAACAGAACATAGATATATAACAGAATGAATTATTTAATCAACATTTTATAGAGGTCTTTTATAGACCTCGAATAATTAAAAATAAAATAGCAAATTCACATTGTCATTTCACAGCCACAACATTTGCAATGGAATATGGCGAGGTTTGCAGAATGCTGCTTAATATTTCTGTCTGTGGTTTTCAAAGGATATTTCTAGGCTTTCTATTTATGGAGAAGTATCTTGAAAAAGAAACATTGTGTAAATGCACCAAGTGTCAGCTGATGGAATTTAAAAGCAATCTAAAACCACAGCTTCAGTAATTTTTTCATGTCTCATTTGGCACAGTCCCATGATAAGAGGAAAAACCCTTTTATCCTTGAAATAACAGATTGAAATCATTACACAATAATTGTTTATAATTTTTCTTTTAAGACTGCAGATCTGTCCGAAGATAAGATGATCTGGAGAAAGTAGTTCACAACCATCAAATAGACTGACACTTAAGCAACAGTGTTCCAAAGCTTAGTATTACTGCTTCAGAACTTTTTGCTTTAATACACTCTTATGTACTTACTGCCCCTCGTTATGCCTAACAGGAGATGACAGCTGTTCCTACAGGTCTTGTTTTGGTATGGCTGCCAAGACTGTGCACTGCACACAAACCCAAACAATTCAAGGTGACTGGTCCAGCAGTGTGTTAAATGGTAAAACATTCCTCTTGCTAAAATCGTTTTCACAGATGCCACATTAAATTCAAAAAAGTTCTAGAGCAAGCAATTATGAATTGCTTTTGTGTCTCCTTTTCAAAAAACTGATTGAGTCAAAAAGTTGTCTGAATGGCGTCTTATTCTACAGGACATTGCATTCTTATTTTGCTCAGTAAAGTTTTCTTTTTCACTGTGAAAACAAATCCCAATATTGCTGCCAAATACTGTTTCCTTCCTTTGGGTTTTAATGTAGAAAATGAACCTCTACAAACAATGCCTCTATAGAAATCCACTCATTCCACATGAAACAATTCATAAAAATAAATACCCTCCCCTTCAAAACCATCAACCATGTACTCTATTTTGAGAGAACAATGCTATCTAAAACACACCCCCCCTCCCATAGCTAAAACTCTTCAGTTTTTTCAGTAAAAATCTGAGCTCAGAGAATTCTTTGTTAAAAGAGGTTGCTTGATATACTCAATCAAGCAAAAGTTATGAGCTTTTCAGTCTGGCACCAAGCAATACGTCTAGAGAAAAAGAATTATAATTTGCTATTGGATGTTCAGTATTTTTGAGAAAAAATAACTAATTTGAAACAAGAAACTACAGACCACATCACATATGAGATACCTGAAGACACTGTAAAAATAAATTGCTTGTGTGCAGAATTAAGCATCATGTTTGCAACCATTTTTAACATTATGGTCAATATTTGACTTTTCTAAGTATTTCTGTAAATGAGTATATTACCTTCCTTAGCTGGTTTTTCCTGCAAAAACTTGTTTGGAGTTTCTGCCTTTGGTGGTAGCATTACATCATATGTCCCTCTGTGTTTATTCCTTAATTCCTCGTATGTGATGCCTTTTTTCTTACGACTTTCTTCTGGAATTGGAGCAGGTTCTGAAAAGAAAACAAACTTATAAATATACTAAATATGGCATCACACACCAAAATTTGGCTACAGTGTGTTTAGAATGCCAGTTCATTACTGCTCAATCCCAAATGAAAGGAAGCTGCAATTCTAAATACAATAGAGAATGCATATGGTCTTTAGTTAATCCATTCCTTTTATCCTTTTAATTTTGTCAAGCTGCTTTGAAAGACTGGCAGTTAATTAATTTTCTTAATTTTATCCAATGGAAATTCTAACATCCATGTGGTAGTTAATGGACAAAACAGTTCAGGTCACTTGATGTAAAATTTATGATAATCACACATTTGATATGTATATGATTTCTGAAAACAAATGTGGGTGAAGCTTGAGGGTTTGCATTAAGGCTTTACATTCTGCTTTAAAGAATTAGTAACCATCATCTGTCACCTGATAAAATTTTAATCTTTTTATCTACATTTATAATGCAAAATCTCGGTTCTATAATTAAGGTTTTACCAACTACTGATATTTTTTATGAAGTCCAATTACAATTTCCACGACACATTTACACCTGATACATTCATATAGTTATAATCAAGTGGCACAGTGGCTTTTTTTGTGAAATAAAACATTTTTCATAATGGAGTTGACAAAATCCAAACTAATTCAAAGTAAAAAATTCTGCATTTGACAGTAACTTCCTCCTTTGTGTACCAGAGACATCTGAATTCAGAATCCTGCATTTCTCCTGCAACAGCTGAGCAGAATTCATACTGGAAGGAAGGGAACAGCTGTACAGTACAGCACTTGAAAACCATTTTAGTTCTCTGTGAGACAATCAGACTGTTTCCGGATAGAACACAATATTCATTCAATTCTCAGGAGACCTAAATGTTATCACGTTATAAAAAAATAAAAAAAAAAGAAATAGTTTAGTGTCACAGAGTTACAGCAGTATCCAGTTACAGCACCACGGTTGGTGGAACTGCAATCACCTCAGAAGGGCCAGCAGGAATTGGTAGGCTGTGGTTTATTCAGTTAAGTGAAAGGATGGTGTATTCACCCTTCTTTCAATCAAAAAGAACTTTCAGTCAGGCTGAGTTTTTTGCAGGATTAGTTCCACAACAGATTGCACCTGGTAAGTTAATCCAAGATCTTTACTTGCAATTAGCGCTACAAAACATGAAAAACCCCTGAATTTATTTTACAGTTACACAAAATAATACTTACATTTCTCTTCTGTGTAAAAAACAATTCTGGTAACTTCAGGATCTTTCACTCAAAACCACTGTATTGTATCATGTATGTTTGCATGGGATGAAAACACATAGTTTAGTAAGAGCAGTACCTACAAGGCAAGAATCTTTGTAGTATCAACTGCTAAACATGAACACAAAACTCACCTTCAACAGTGTAATCAGTAATTCCTGTAGGTGAAGATTCATTCAGGGAAGCACTGAATGGAATAGGTTCATAACTTGAGAGGCCTCTATCTGTTGAGCTGTAATCATCTGAATAGCTAGAAGAAGGTGCAAATCCAGCCCTTGGAGAAGAAGATTCAGTAAAAGACTGAGAAGGTATGTCTGAAAATTCAGATTTCCGATTGGAACGGCTGGAAAAGAATACAATTAAATATTAAATACAATTAAATATTAAATTTAAAAAAAGTTTAAAACAGAACTATAAGAGTAACAATACATGCAGTTCAAGAAAATACTCTTTTATTTTAAATGGTTTAGTTTCCAACTGAATCATCATCTTAAAAAAACTTTGGGATGTTTCCTTTACATTGCAAAGATTTCTATAGCCCTTTGCCCAACACTCATTCCTTCCTCACAGAATCTTAACTCATATCTGAAAATCTCCAGATCAGGAGAGAAAAGAGATTAAGCATATTGCACTTTACAAGACTAAAATTACAATCCCTTCCCCCAAGGAATCTTCAGACAAAAAACCCTTATCAGACACAAATAATACAGGGTGTGCCCACGTAACTAGTGCTAGTATGAACTAGAGTTAAAGGCCTTTTAGGAAGAATTTGCAGTTTAAAACCCTTCATCATTAGAAACTGCTGTAATTGATCAGTATTGAACAGAAGGAGAACGAACAGCTATCTTGGGGAAATTAAATTATGAAAGTTTATCACGTTGCTGAATTCTGCAGAAACGCTAATGAATTTTCTCTTGGGAGAGAGAGGTAAAATCATATAAAGAATAGTCTGGAAACTGGTGGCAGATATTTTAAAGCATTAGCTACATTCATGATATGGCCCTGCAAACCAGTACACAACATGTCCCTCTATCAAGAATGGCACTTGGTGCCACTAGAACGTCTCTGGAGTATTTATTTATCTTTTAATTTCTGCTTAGTTTCCTATGAAAAACGTTTACAATTAGCTTTGTTTTATTCTCACAATAACCATAAGGAGCGAATCCATTCTATTGCCTCAATTATGTTTCTAAAATATATGGAAAGACAGCTTTAAAAAACTACCTAATCTTTTAGCTCCCTACCAATTTTTAACTGCAAATCAAATTATCAAAATACACTAATTAGTACATATATAATGACCATGGAAGTGTAATGATTTCTGTTGCTACCTTATAACCCTCATATAGCATGTAGTGATAACGCAATTGCCACGAATTTGAATTAATCATTCAACAATTAATCAATCAATCAAGGTTGAAGGGACTTACAAGTTTGCACACAGAGTAAACACAGTTAATAATCATGACAATTTCATATTAGGAACTGGAGGGGGGTGAAGGGACAAGTCCAGCTCCAATTCAGCTGAGTCTATACAGTAAACATATGAAGAGGTAATTCCTAAAATTATGTTTGGGGTCATAAAACCATAAATATTTCAGAATAAAGGTAAACCTTGCAGACAAAATAAAAACTGTCATAAATCTGATTCTTAAGAATTTAATCAAATCCTTTAGAAACATTTAACAAATCTTAGCACATACATAGGAGGACCACTACTCACTATCCAAACACTATTCTCCCAGTTTTGAACCAAGGGTTTAATTGAGATATTCTGAAAGCAGCTTGCAATTAAAAACCAGTTGAGGTAGAAAACATTCTGGAAGAAAACAGGAAATAGTTTTAAGAACCTGATGAGTTTCTCATATGTACAGCATAATGCTGTTACAGATGTAAAGGATTTAAACAAACAGCAGAAAGTTTGACCACCATGCTTCTTCCTGCACTGATATTGTTTACCGAGTTCTTTCCTTTGATAAACACTGAAATCATTTCCACCCTTTTCCTACTTGAATCCAACTGAACTATGGGAAAAACTGCCAGAATGTAACACTATTTTATTTCAGTTAACTTAGTTTACTTCTAAACTAAGGAGGCAACTTGTGCTGTCACACTACTGTGAGTAAATTCCATGGGGAAAACTCTTTAATTTACAAGGAATACAGTTTGCTAAGTAAAATGTTTCTTTTTCTACTCCTCAAAATGATTAGTTGTATGCAGAGAGCTCAAAATGCATGTTTTCTAGCTTGCCAACTGATACAGATACAGTTTCCTGAAAGTGGTAGATCTGGGATAATGGGGAATGAGAGAAAGTGCAGCTCTGGAAGTCTTTGAAAGCTGCAAAACTAGTCTCGATCTGGTAATGTTTAAAATGCCCTATTCAAGAGTAAGTTTTAAATTTAAAAGAGAATTAAATTCTTACTTAGGTGAACTATGTCTCTGAGCTTGTCGTAGAACATCTCCTATCGGAGAATCCTTCAGTTTCTTAAATTTCTCACTACAGATTGGCAAGTAGGATATCTTTCCAGCCAGGTATCCACACATTCCAGCAACTTTTTAAAAAGAAAAAAAGATGGATTTATTTATATGCTATACCATAATATTCAACATAATTTAAAAATAATAATAATATCAAATAAATTATATAGTATCTTGAATGAAAAGAAAGTTTAACAAATAAAACAGTTTAGATCTGAACCAAAAACACGCAGT
Source organism: Empidonax traillii (assembly GCF_003031625.1). NCBI lineage: Eukaryota > Metazoa > Chordata > Aves > Passeriformes > Tyrannidae > Empidonax > Empidonax traillii. The sequence continues at coordinate 308,466 of NW_020955871.1, forward strand.
AATCATCTCTGCTTTTTCTGCAGACAAAGGGTACTAAAACCAAATGCAACAGCTGAAGAGAGACAGAATACAATGATTTAGACATGGCATGAACATCAGATGATTTCAGCTAGTACCTGATGAAAGGTGACAAAAAAAGAAAAATAATTGCATCAGTTCTTCCTAAGATCCAAAAATCATAATTAACTATCAAAAATGATTAAACAGTTAGGAGTAAATAAAGGTAGAAAATTCTACTAATTGAATCCAGTAGAACAGTCAGATCTTGCAAAGGCTTTCACTAGTATGAACAGAGGTCTAAATAAGCTTAACATTTAGGCCCAGTATCTTCTGAAGAGGATTCTATAGTTTGGCTGCCAGAGGGCAAACAACTGAATTAGCTGAACCCTTGCAATCACCAGGCAAACACTTCCAATTTAGTGCTTGAGCTATTTCCATCTGCTGCACAGATATAAGACTAAATTATCAAGATCGTTATTTCTGGGCTTAAAACTTATGATTTCCATCAGCTGGCTCCTTCAAGTTTTATGAGTGGGTCAAATGGACTATGAAGGATTGTGTGGCAATTATGAGTTTTGCTGACTCTGTAGGAGAAAATGACTAGACCTTCTTTCATGTGCAATGAGTATTTCCTACATATAAAGACTAAAGAGTCTCAATCACCTTTAGGTCAAGACAGAGTTAATTACCAGTAATATTAACTGTCTGTGATTCTCACACTATAGATTACATTGCCTAGGAATCAACAGAAAAGGGGATATTACCCTAGGCTGCTGTACTGGTACTGAAATTGTGACTCCTGTTCCAATGTCTGTATTTTCAAAAGGAGGTTAAAAATCCTTTTCCGAGGGGAAAAAAAAAAAAGCTAAAACTGTGAGGTTTACAAATGAGAAATGTAAAGGTTTAGCTGTTTAGCAGGTAAATATAAAAAAGACACCTCAAATACTATAAATATGTGCAAAGGGAAAAATTACAAGCCCCTAAATCAGCTTGAGAAGAATTCAAACTAAATATTTAGCAAAATAAAGCTAAGCAGAAAAGGTGATTAATCTTTTGCATAAACTACAAAGAGAAAGTCTCCTTTTATTGAGGCCTTCCAGTCAAGAAAAGTGGAAGCATCCCTCTGGAAGATGTTTCACTCAAAGTAATTATTGGCTAAAATATTTGATTTCTCTTATTACAGAACTAACAGTCAGACGATCCTATTTTTGAAGTTAGCACAGTAAATTAGATATTGTTGTTCTCTGCTTCTTCTGTATTCACTGTGACAAGATCTTAGAGAAGCTGATCAGAGATGGATAAAACAGGCCAGGTCCCATGGCAGACTAACATGAAGTACATACGGATCTTCCCCTTTTTTGTCAAAGACAGACAGAGGACCAATAGCTCTGTGCTATGTTGAAGGGATGTTGTCAATGTAGTGTATCAGCTATGACTAATTAGAACTTCCAGTAAATTGGCAGAGTGCCTAGAAGACTACTGAGGCAAGTATAGTAATTCCTATAGGCAGGACATCCTGGCTAGTCCAGCTGCACCTTATTTTTTCCCCGATTTCAAAAAAATTAGTTCTGTTAAATAGGGGGACTGTGGCGCTTAACAAGAAATGTGTAGGAGTGATCGGGAAAATTGCAACTCCATTATTTCTTAGAAATGTTTGTGTTATACCATTGTTTGGTGTTCAGAGAAAGTAAGCAGAATTTAGCATAAACAACTGGGAGCCCTAGGCTCTCACATTCATTTATCTGCTTAAACAAAACTTCCTTCACCACAAATCATGGGGTTTACCCTCTTCCCACTGAAGTAAACTGGCTACATCTGGGCAGATTGGCAAGATGGCAACTTCCTGTTTTACTGTCTTGTACTACATTGAAAAGGTTAATTTATTAATTTATTTTTGATTATACTTAATCCAAAAATCATTCACATGAAATTGCTGTTTTCCTACAATTGTACATACATAATGTCCAGGGGAAGAAAAGTAATTAAAATAGCTTGAATGGGACATGTGAGATACAAGAAAAAAGACCTTCAAATTAGGAAGGGAGGGGTGGGTGTATTATGGTAATGTAATTTAAAGTAAGCTTGTAGAGTATTTGTTTACAATGTTTTTATCTTAAAGGATTACACTGCATTTATCACGCAATTTTATACAAAGCTTATAAACAAAAGTTGTACAAAAGGTACAGCACGAATTCAATGACGGTGGATAAATCATGGAATCATAAAATGGCTTGGGTTGCAAAGGGACCCTAAAGACCATCTACTTGCAACCCTTCTGCCACAAGCAGGGATGCCCTTCACTAGGCCAGGTTGCTCAGGGCCCCATCCAACCTGTCCTTAAACACTTCCAATGATGGGTGAAAGGTCTCAAGGACCAGACCTACAAGGAGCAGCTGAGTTCACTTGGTTTGTTCAGCCTGGAGGAGAGAAGAATGAGGGGTGACCTCATCACAGTCTACATCTACAACTTCCTCAAGACGAGCAGTGGAGGGGGAGGTGCTGATTTCTGTCTGGTGACCAGTTACAGGTATGAGGCTGCATCAGGGGAAGTTCAGACTGGCCATTAGGACAAGGTTTTTCGCTGAGAGGGTTGTCAGTCAGTGAACAGGCTCCCCAGGGAAGTGGTCACAGCGCCAAGCCAGTCAGAGTTCAAGGAGCATCTTACTCATATGGTTTAGTTTTAGGTAGACCTGTGAGGATTAAGGAGTTGGGACTCTATGGTCCTTCTGGGCCCCTTTCAAACTGAGATATTCTATGACTCTACTAGAATGGACTCACAATAATCAACCAGCTGGTCTCATGGGAATTACACCAATGTAAGACTCCAGAACATAGGGCATGAATACAAGATGAATTTATATGTAGCTTTTACTTACATGCAACTTTCATAAAAGAGCCAAATCTTGAGCTATCTCTTAGAACACCTGAAAATGAGAATCAAAAAGAATTAGTAATCAGATATTAAGAATTAAGCTGAAAAACTTCAACTGTAGTTATGTTTGTAGGTAGCAAGTTACTCTTTTACACTTAAAGAAAAATACCCCCCCATCTGAATTCCCCATAAAATTAACAAATCTAAGAATTATCCCTTTAATAATATTTAATTATAGAGTTATTACACTGTAGAATATACTGTTTCATAATCAGTGAGATATTGCATTTGTCACACAACATAAAATGCACATGACCTTCATTTTAAGTTCAGCTCCTTCTTTAGTTTGAGGAACTTCAGATCATGTAGCTGCAGAGTCTAAACTTCTTTTAGTTACAAGTAGATTAGACCATTATATTACCATAGTTAACTTTACTAACAGCAAAAATATATTTCCCCTGAGCGAATTCAAATGAAACCAAAGTGTTTTTACACTTTACCTTTTCTAATTAAGAAACTAGTACCAAGCATGCTTACTGCAGCCAAAGGAAAAGCTGTGAAGAAGAAAAGAAGTTGCTTAAAATATGATTTTCAGTACTTTCAGTCACATTTAACAAAATATGAGATAAAATGACAGTTGCTATGCCTTACTAAGCTCATTTGTATAAGAGTATAAGGACATATATAATTAACAAATTGTATATAAATTATCAAACATTCTCAACTCCAGTTTTTAAGATCTACTACAAATTATGTGGTACTGGTAGACGAGTACTTCCTAAAATACAAAAGCCAATGTCATGCGGAAGCTCTACAGATAAGGTCTAGCTACAACTACTACAGCATCAACGTGCAGAACTTCAGAGAGCACGCACTTCAGGACAGAAGGCATAAAGGCCCCTAAAAATTTTTGAAAACCGAAAGTCTTGACATTGTTTTAACATAAGAACTTTGGAAAAAGTTTAACTCTTACAGAGCTATAAATCAAATTGATTAAAATTAAGTAACATGTTTTATTCACCAGCAAACAGGGCAGCTTTTTCTGTAGCTTACGGGTCAAACTATACAACTTGGGGTTAGGGCCAGGGATGCAGAGAAGACAACAAACATTGAAGACCTAAGACATCACTGCCTATCACAATCAGCTTAGCAGTTTATGTCAGTTTCATCATATTGAAAGACTTGAGGTGGCAAAAAGCATTTGCAGATCACAAGAAACAAAAGGAATGCTTATTTCAAGAAATGATAATTATTTTATTGTGAAAATTAACTTTGCAACTATTCATAAAGACCACCACCCCTACACAAGATACAGGAACAATGAAATAATGAACATGACAGAAGACTAAAGTTAACTATATAAAATATTTAGATATGCCATCATGAAATTTAATTTTATGCAAGTCTGAAAATGTAGAAGTTACAAAAAGGCTGTAGAAGTTACCTAGGAGAGAAATTTTTGCAACACCATTGGGTGTTTATAGTGTTTTGATGCACACAATTTGCTAATTAAGTTCATACCTGAAGACAAATGATATTTGTCACAGTATTAAAATATACTCTGCAAATTACGAGTTTGTTCCCTCACAAATTCTGAAAGTCTAAACTAGGTAAGGAGTCCAACCAGCATTTCAGGGTAAATGTGACTGGATGTCACTTTAAGAAAAAGTATGGAAGAAGAAAATAATGGAAGGCAGAAAATATCAATAGCACATAAGGATAGGGATATAATGTACCCTTATCAATGGTTTTATGGGGAAAAAGTTGTAGCAATACGATTTGATTTTGTTAGCAAGATTAAAAGTGCTAAAGTTGTAGATTGTAGTGTGAATTTTCAACAGTGTTAGAATTTATACTGTATGATAATGTGATTAAAATTTAGAAACTCCAGTATAGCATATATTAAATTGAATTATGAAATGACTGCCAACAGAAGCTGCCAATAGAAACTATGCCACAACACAGAGGGTTTGTAAGAATGGGTAAAAATTTGCTACAGCTTGAAATTTCAATAAACAAACTGAAAATACACAAATTTATAGTAACATCAGTGAATAACAAAAACTGATTCACTACAAAGAGAGGATTTCAGGGCAGTCACAAAGACAGCCCATATCTCTCGCAAGAGGAAGTTCAAGCAGCAGGCATTTAATACAGTCAACACAAAAATCTAAGGAAACAAAGACAGGAGACCTAGAAAATAGTGATGGGCTTTAGGCTATCCCAGTGAGATAACAGCACAGTACACACACTACCTCCCTCCCATCCCCTCCAAAAATTCTCGGTTACTGTTTTAACTCCCTAAAGAGAAAAGACTCAAGAAACTGTTAGGGCTTCTCAATAGGACCTTCATGTTGTTTCCTCAGTGACTGTGCAAAGACCCACAGGGCTATGAGTTACATTGCCAAGCAGCAGAACACCTCTGGAACAGCAAACAACTCCCTCTCCCCTTTGTCTTCCAGAAGAGAGATTTTCAATAAGCCATAACCAATTGCCATCATACCACTAATGGACCTGGCTCTTTTCACTTACACAAATATACAGAAAATGGCTACGTTTTAGCAAACATGCTGAAGGTTTCCAAGTATTTGTACAAAAGTGGAAGAGGAGATTGCCAAAACAACGGACAAGGCATATATCTGATTCATTAAATCAAAATCACAATGCCTTAGAAGCTGCCTCTGAAAGTACTGACTTCCAGAAGAAATCAGAGCCCCAGTTTGCTAAATTTAGCAAATCAGCTGCTAAATTCTTCACCTGTCCTGGTTTCTATCAAGCCACCTATCAGGAGTAGTCTACTAGTGTCAATAAAACAGCAGGTAACAATCACATCAGAAAGCCTGTTCAAACCTCATGACCAGGTGCAAAAAGAAACCAAGTATGCTACGGACTACAGAAATTATGCCCAAATGTCTGGCTTTGCAGAGACGCACAAATTTTCTCCAAAAGTTGAGTGACTACTTATATATTGTTCTCTTCACAACTCTTCATAAAGATGGAAAGCAATGGTTAGAAGTGAAACTGTTTTATTCTTGCATGCTAAAAATAACAATAAAAATTGAAAATTAAAATGCAGAAATAACAAAAAAATCAGAAACATAAACGAAAGATTCATTAATTACATCTATTTTCAGACTTTTAATAAGCACATTAACTTAAACTATGAAGAGATCTTGTTGCCAAGAATAAAACTTAGAAATTACCTTGCACCTTTCACGAAACTCTAGCCTGCAAACTCTTAATAAGGTAAACACTACGTGAATCAGCATTTACTGGGATGCAATTTTAGACCACACGAAGCTTGTTGATGGACCACTGAGATACATTGACCCAGGCCTTCCTTAATGCCTCAGATAACAGCAAAAGGTAAGGGTAGAATAAAAGTAAACAGTTTACCAAGAAACTGAACTTACCTCTATACCGGGCACTCTCTTCAGCACATTCCTTGAGGAGTCTTCTCTCCTCCTCTGTGGGCACATAAGGCTTAGGTACTTCCCTCTTTCATTAAAGAAATAAATTAGAAAAGAATGAGTAAAACAAAGGTTTTGGGGGATTTTTCAATCAAAAAAACTTAATGTCTAATTTTCACACCTTGTAGTTTCTGTAGTTTCACCCACTTTCTATACTTAAAAAACTAGTGGCTTTTGTCATGTGAAATATATCATTAAAAAAATCAGCGCTTCTACAAACCATATGAGAGAGCAGAAAATACTTTGTGCATAGTCAGATCCCAATTCAGTTCACTCCTTTTCCTTCGGAAAAGCCTGCTTTGGTCCCTGCAAGTGGCCTTTCAAGCAGATGAAATCTGACAGGTCAGGAAGTGCCTTCTTTAAGTATTTCTCAGGGTTTCAGTGACACAACACGTGTTGTTGATTCCCACATATGTGTTCAGTGAGAGCTGACCAGCTGTTCCCCCAGCATGTGAGAGGTTTGTGCTGGAGGTGTGTGACCCTCTCCCACCATGAGAGCTGTGCAGCCAGGCATGTTTCCAGACCACCAGCTGGCCAGGAGAGCTGTGCGAAAGGCCAATGGCACCCGGAGGAACACACAATCACAGGTCAATTAGGTTGGAAAAGACCTCTGAGATCACTGAGTTCAACCCATGGCTGAACACCGGTACATCAACTCCACATGGCACAAAGCGCCCCATCCAGTCCCTTCAGGGACGGTGACTCCACCACCTCCCTGAGCCGCCCATTCCAATGTCTAATCGCCCGTTCTGTGAAGAAATTCTTCCTGATGTCCAACCTAAACCTCTCCTGGCGCAGCTTGATGCCATTTCCTCTTGCCCTGTCACTAACTGCCTGGGAGAAGTGGCCAAGCCCCACTTTGCTACAACCTCCTTTCGTCGTAGAGTGTGATAAGATCTCCCCTGAGCTTCCTCTTCTCCAGCCTAAACAACCTCAGCTCGCCCAGCCGCTTCTCACAGGACTTGTGCTCCGGACCCTTCAGCAGCTTCATTGCCCTTCTCCGGACACGCTGTAACACCTCGATATCCTTCCTGAAGTGAGGGGCTCAGAGCTGGACACAGCACTCAAGGTGCGGCCTCACCAGAACCGAGTACACGGGGATGGTCATTGCCCTGGTCCTGCCAGCCACACTGTTCCTGACACAAGCCAGGATGCCACTGGCGTTCCTGGCCACCTGGGCACACTGCTGGCTCGTTCTCAGATACGAACACCTCCTCACCCCCTGCCGGGACCCCCCGCCCCGCCCCCGAGGCCTCAAGGGCACCGTGCCTGGGGGGAGCTCAGGGGAGGGGCGGCCGAGTGACTGACAGGAACTCCCGCTCTGCGGCCCCGTCCCCGAGCCCGAGCCCCCCGCGTTACCCCAGCAGCAGCACGGCCAGCCCCGGCAGGTGTGCCCAGCCCGGCCGAGCAGCGCAGTTACCTGGGCCGCGTCGCCGCCGGGCCCGGGGCCCTGCCCGGCCTCCATGGCCGCCCTGACCCGGAACTGCGCGCCGCGCCGCCGGGCGCGCTGCGCATGCGCGGAGCGGTGAGTCCCGGGGAAGGCGGCCCTTCCCGGCGCGGTGGGATTGGCACAGGGATAACGCGGGACTGGTCCGGGGATAACGCGGGATTCGCATGGGGATAACGCGGGACTGGCACGGGGATAACGCGGGACTGGCACGGGGATAACGCGGCATTGGCATAGGGATAACGCGGGACTGGCACGGGGATAACGCGGCATTGGCATAGGGATAACGCGAATTGGTGCTGCTCGGCCTGGCGACCGGCTCCTTGGGCTTGATAGCGGGTAGCAAAAGTCTTCTGGTCTGCCCGTGCCTGGCTCGAGTAGGTATGTTGCCCACAGGTTTGTTAACCGGCTGCTAAAGGTGCGTGGCCAGAATTTCCTAAAACGAAAAAGTCTCTTGCCTATAAAAAGAGCTTGTCTGAATCGGGACTAAGCAAGGGCGAAAGTGATACCAATTTCGTGGTTAGGGTTGTATGGAAGACTAGGAGAGTGCTTGCCTCTAGCTTATGCTGTGGAAATGGCAGCTGTAGCGGGTGCTTGCCGTTTATAGAAATCAGGAAAAGCTGAGGAAAAAAACAAACATATGTTTTGGTAGTGCAGTGTATGCCTTGGCGTTTTCTTGTAAACATGCAGTACTATGGCTTGAATTCACCACATCCTGAGCTGCCCGTACTTGCCCATGGAATGCACCACTCCCTTTTAGCCTTTCCTAGAGCAAGCTATTGTCTCTTTATCCTGTAATTCAACTTAATTTGATGCTTTCTGATGGTTGTACAAAGAAGGGCCCATGCCTGAAGACAGGAGAGGGAAGGTTTTCAAGATTAAAGGTGTCTGAAATTAGTAGAGAATGCAACTATAAAAGGAACACTGTGAACATGTGAAGAACCTAGACAGATGGACTAATGAAAGCTGTAGAGGAGATTGGTTTCTGAGGCTGGATTCTTGAAATAAGCTGGGTAGATGGGACCAGAAATTGTGGATAGTGGGATTCTTAATTCATAGCTCTAATCATACCATAAATACATTTCTAATTTGCATGAGATTGGAAGTAATAGGTGTTGTCAGGCAGTCTTTAGCTCTGCCTGTCACCTGGGCCCATACTGTTTAAGCACTGTCCAATGTATGACCATCCATTATGTGCATTATTAATTGGAAGGCAGAAGATTTTGGCCTTGTCAGCTCATGACTGTTTTATTTATGGGACAATAAGTACACTTATTTAGGCAATTTATTTCATGCTTTTCCCCCTTGTGTTTCAGTATATTCTAGGCAAAGACTACAATGGGTTTTTTAAGTCTGCCTTTTTTTTTGGGTAGGGCATGTTTATGAACTGCACATCCTCTAAACGTGGAGCTTCAATGGGAAGGAAATGGCAATCAGCTTCCTTCACTGAAGAAATTAATAAGCTGCTATTTTGCTTCTCCATTGTAAAATTAATAGTTATCCATTCAATTTCCTCACTTCACTGTCTTCAAGTCCCTTAGACTTCTAATGAGAAAAAAAATTTACAGTCATACAGCAAACTGGTGTGTTTACCGTCCTTTCAAAAATCTTATCTAGTACAGCCTGTTTCTGAGATACTGGAAGGTTTCACCTGGCTACACACATCCATTTGTTCTCTTGAAACTGCAGCTGTAGGGCCATGGGCAGCATAGAGCACCTCCACATTCTTAGCATTTCGTTCTCTGTACTCAGCCCTCTTATAAAGTTCATGCATAGAAAGAAATGTTAACAAGGACACAGTTTCTGACACCTGGTCTACCTCTATGAATTCCTTTCATCCTCATAGCTGGGCTTCGTAAACGAAGATTTGGAAGGGCTTTACCCACGCTTGCTGCAAGTGCGCTGATGGCTAAAAAGGCCAACGTGAGATAGACAAGTCCAGTTGCAGAAGGTACAGCAGGAAGACTCCCCAGGTGATACAGGCAAGACATGATTCTTCCTGCTCGTCTATTCTCCTCAAGAATGATCCTGCGTGTGCTCTCAAAAGCAGCAGCAGCGTTATAGATGGTGTGTCTCCAGGCCTCCCGACTGGAGGCCAGGGTAGACTAATGGTGGTGATCAATATGGCCAAGGCTGAAAGATTGTTTCGGGGAGTCCTTGTATCTTCTCTTCGGGGCTCCTCTCTTGCGGCAGCTGCTGCCAATGAATTCCTTTATACTCATGCCATCTTTCATGCAACTGTGAGAATTTCATTTTAAAATTGGTAATGGTATCACCAAGTCCTTCTGAGAAACATAAAATGTTGCTCTCTGGCAAGGTTTAAGGCTAGATCTACAAAACTGATAGATAATTTGCTGTAAGCATGAAGTCATATTTTTGGACTGCATTAGGAGTCAAATTTATTTTTAGACATATTAAAACTCATGTCTCTAAACTTTTTATCTTTTATGACAGTATTATCTAAGAAAGGAAACTATATTTGGATTCAAAATACTGTAATACAGAAACTTCATAGTTAATATTTAGAAGTTGGAAGTTATTTCTTGTGATGGAGATGAGTGAAAGAAGGAAAAAGAAAAACTTTCATTTCAACATTCTTTTAAAATGAACTGATTACTTATGGTTAATAAGAACTTGGAAGGTGTGAAAGTCACATGGTTTCTAATAGCAGTATTTTGCAAAACAAAGTAACTGGTGAATATTCAGAACTCTTGAAGCCAGAGCTCAAAGAATTAGTAAGGTTAGTTATATGCAGTCTGTCAAGTGGTTTAAAAGCTTATCTTTCTGATAATTTTTTTTCATCCCCTTGTTAACAGTTAGTGTAAGGCTTTCTACAAATCCACTCGAAGAGGTGGCCTAACATATTATTTTAGTTTTATGATAATGTGTAAGACATAACTAAAACAAGTAGATGTGTAAGAGAGTAGGGGTAAAAGCTGATCTGGTAAGGAAAGTCACAGAACAAGTACTGCAAGTTTATGTACTCAAGTACGTAGCTGGAATAGTGATTTTTTTTTTGTTTGTTTGGTTGTGTGTGGGTTTTTTTTGTTTGTTTTGTTTTGGTTTTTTTTTTTTTGTTGCTGCTGTTTTTTGCTTGGTGCTCTGGAAAATATGGTAAAATGTAACAGCTGAGACGTTCTGGTCCCTCAGTGGCTGCCAAGAGTTAACAAGACTGTGTTGGAAAAATCACTCTCTCCCTAACGAGAGAATGACAGCGCCTCATACCAAAAAAAGAGCATTGTTGTAACTACTATAACTGGTGGCAAACAAAGAATCAGTTATTTGCCTGAAGCATTATGGCACATCAGCAAGAACCAAGAGTGGGTGTCTTTGTGGAGCTGATAGTCAAAGCCTCAATTAGTAAGGACTTTACCCACATAGATAATAATTGCTATTAACTGGTACTGTAATGTATTTTGTGAAGTACTTTACATGTTAACCAGTCCTTAGGGCTATTTTGTAAAGCAGGCAGGTAACAGGAGAATTTGGGTTTTGAAAGTAGTGTCACTGTACATCCTTTAAAGTTCAGGTGCTCAGGGTTAAATACCAGTGGTCTGATTTTCACTGATGGTGAGGTTCTGCTGCTCCTCTCCATTCCATGGATATATATGCATTTTTTTGGGAAGATCAGGCTGAGCTCCTAACTCGGGATAATTTCAAAATAAGAACCAACATGTGATGTACTTTGCTTCAACCAAATATCTGAAGTGATGCACAGCACCAGTAGCAATGAATCCTGTTTTTCTTGTTAGGTGCTCTATCACCCAGCATTTAGACTGCGGTACAACTGTTAAAATACAATAAAAAATACTCCACAAAATGCTTAAATCTACAGGAAAGAGTTAACCTCTTCTCAGCTACCAGTATATCATTGTTTTTTCCTCTCTTGCTTTCCTTTCCTAGGCGTTTCTGCAGGTTGATGTACATATCTGCCTTAAGGATATGCAGCACATGGACGTAAGTAGTTGAGCACGAAGGGACTTTTTACTCCAAAAAACCTAGAATTGTACAAAGTGTTTAACAGAACTTTAGACTTCTCCTACCAGAAACTATACCAACTGTTGTGCTGGTGCATTTGTCGTTTGTAAAAAGCATAGTTTTCACTCAGTTCTGGTTTTGTTGGATATGCTTATTATAATACATTACTTGCAAAACAGGCTTATGTTTAACTGTGGGAAAATGGTGACTTAGCATTCTTTCTAATACTGTTCTGCAAATCTTGTGTTATTTTATCTTGCTCGACGTGTATTTATTTTTTTTCTTCGTTCTCCCCTTTGTTTTCTTTTCAAGCCTCGAAGCTTTGAGGCAATTCAACAGAAAATAGAGTTACTTTTTAACTATCAAAATGTTAATGTTGGTACTGTTTCTATTAACATTGTCTCCCAAATCTTTGCATTGTTTAAAAATACATTGTTACATCCAGCCACTCGACCTGTTGTCTTAGTAAAATCCTGTCCCGTCCCACCCAGCGCCAGCTGAATTTTCCGAGGGTGATGTTGGTAATTATCTCATTACTTTGCTTTGCTGCCAGTGTCACTTGCACTGCGATAAATCTTGCAGCTTGGCGCCGGTGGGAAGTGCGTGAAATCAAAGTTCCAATGGCCAGAGCAGCCCAACTGCTTTATGTGCTGTGCTGGGGCGGCGACAGCTCTCCCTTCCCTGCCCCCTAGGCTTCCCGGGAGCCAGGCAGCTCCTGCGGGGGAGCCCGGCGGCTGGCGTTGGTAGAACAATGCGAATAATTCCTGGCAAAAAGGCGGTATCTGAGCATTTGTGGAGCTGGCCGAGACACAAGTATTTGCCCTTTTTCGCTTGGGGGAAGGGCGGATTTTCCGACCGCTTCCTACGGGAGAAAGGAGCGCCCTGACGGCACGGGCACCCGCGGGGCCTCGGTAGCCAGGAAACTTTCCTGATGTTCCCCAGCCACGCTGCTGATGCTGCGTGCCCGGAAGGCGGTTTTATTCCCGGCTACCTTGATGATACCGGCCTTCTTAACGGCAGCGGTCGGTCCTGCTCTCGCCGGGGGCACGGAGGCTTCCTTGGCCGCGCTCCTGCCAGGCAAGGCGGGCGGCACGAAGCGGGGTCCGCGGCGCTGCCGGGACCGAGATCGCGGTGCCGGAGCCGGCGGGGCGGCCGGGGTGGGGGCGGTGCCCCGGGGCGCTCCCGGGGGGCGGGACCGAGCACCGCCTCGGCCTATGGTGGCCACGGGAAGAGGGCGGGCGCCGCCAATCGGAGCCTCGGCACGCCCCTTGCGGGCTGGCGATTGGCCGGAGCTCGGGGCGGGGGCGGGGCCGGAGGGCGGGTCGGGCTCTCGGGAGCCAACAGGGCGGGGGCGCGGGGGCGGTGCCTCGTGAGTGCCGCGCGCCTGCCCCAGTGAGCGCGGGCGCGGGCGGGGCGGCGCGTGCCAATGGGGCGGCGGGGGGGGCGGGAGCGCCGCGCCGGGACGTCGAGGAGCCGGAGGGAGCGGCGGCCGAGGGATAAAGCCGGCGGGGGATGCCGGGGGCGAGAGTCGCTCGCCGCGTCCCAGCAGGGTCGCTCTGAGGGCGGGGGGGAGACGCAGCCGCGCTGAGGAGGAGGCGGTGGCGCCCGGGGCTGCGGCAGCTTCCAGCGGCGGGAGAGGTGAGGCGGCGGAGCCGGGATCCGGTGGTGTCTGATCGGGGAGAGGAGGAGAGTGCTCTTCCCCGACCGAGAGGGAGCCCGCGGGCTGTGCCGTGCGGCTGGCGGCGCTGGCTCGGCCCTGGCCAGCGCCGCTTTGTTTACGGCGGGGACGGGAGGGAGAGAGGGAGGGGAAGGAAGAGAGGGAGGGAGGGCAGCGTGTGGCCGGGCGGCCCTGCCCGCCTCCGCGGGGGACGCGCGGGACGGCGCTGAGGAGGGGCCGGCGGTGCTGCGTGCGCTCGGCACCTGGCGGCCGCCCCCCCGCCGGGCTCCGGCCCTGCTGCCCTGGGGACGCGGAGCCTCCCCCGGCCCCTCCGCGGCCCGCGCCCTGTCGTCTCCCGCCCTCTTCCGCCCCTTTCTCCCCTGCTGCGGCCCCGCCCGTGCGTGCCCAGCCTTTTCAGCTTCTCAGCCGGCGGCCCCCGGAGCCCCCGGGGTGGCCGCGGCGCTCGCACGGCCCCGCGGGCCGAGCGGAAAGCGGCGGCCGCCGCCGGGCTCGTCCCCCCCCGCCCCTGGTCCGCACCCGCCCGGCCGGCCCCGGCCGGCCCCCGCGGCAGCGGGGCCGAGCACCGCCGGGGCAGTCACGGCCGCGGGGGATGGCAGCGCTGGGAACGGGACAGGCCGGCCAGGAATGGCGGGACGGAGCGGGAAGGGTGGCACGGAGCCGGGCTTTGTTCCCGGCCCCGCCCCGACGGGGGGTGCCGGGGGGCTCCGGCGGAGAAACGTGCGCCCCGGCCTCGGGTGGGAAGGGCGGTGCGGGCGGACAGCGACGCCCCCGGCAGCCTCCGCCGCCCGCCGCGCAGCTGTCCCGCTCCCTCGCCTTTGGGTGAAACTTGGGAGTTCGGAGCGGCAAAGTAAGAGATGCGTGTGTGTGTGCGCCCTGCTCGGCGTGTAGCGCCTCGCAGAAGGAGTCGCTCTGAGGTGCTGTGAGGACGAAGGTTGGCTTTTACAGTTTTTTGAAGCGTCACATGGACGTACTAACGTGGCTCTAAGTATTGGAAGGGCTTAATTAGCTTTCCCCTCTCCACCTTCATGTGTTTGTTTCTAGTATTTTGGTGATGTGGTAATTTTTGTTGCTCGGTGAGCAATTAATTTTTGTGTTTTGACCAGAAATCACTGGGCTGGCGAATGGGTTAGCTCCAGGTCAAACATACTAAGGAATCAAATGGAAAACATACAAAACCCCCCCAAACCCAACAAAACCTCAAATATTTTGGTGGTCACTCATACCGAGTGAGTTGCAAAAGCAGTTCGCTGATACAGTTTTAAGGAATACTAAGACAATCTGGAGATGAGGTAGCAAGAATGTAACCTGGACTTCCTTCAGAATTGCAAATCTGAAATCATCGTTAGGAAAGAAATATACTAAACTGGAAAGCAAGTTCTTCTTTAGTCCTTTGTGCACTGCCTATCTCCCAGCTGCAGTCTTCATGGAGTGAGAAAGACTTGGATAGGAAGCGACTTTCCTATAAATGCAGAACTGAAAGAGTAAGGTGTTTCTGTGTTACTGAGGCAGCAGGCGAAGAGCCCACTTCTTGGCAGGAACAAGACATATGAAGCATATAGAGTACTGTGATAAAGAAGGTGATTTGGTTAGGCAAAGCATTGGGCAAAGAGAGAAATTAACTGTAGTTTCTTAAGAAGTATTTCCTCAATGTGTTGTTTCCTCAGTAGGGTGTTTCAGTCGCTTTGCTTCTGTGTAATGCTGAGGATATGTGTGAATACTTCAGAATCTCTGTGGAAGATTGTTCACCAATCGCTGTGAAACCACACACTGATTCTTATCTTGTGACACTGCTGCAGGAAGGAAACAAACCCCTCGGTAGAAATTGTGTTGCAGGTTTAGTCAGTCACGTATTTAAAGATGAGAACGATGCTCTGTGTCAAAAACTTTTTTTATCTGTGGTTTGTAGAGGTCCTTGGTGGTACTTGGTGGTGGTTGTCAGTAGACAACTGACTTCCCTGGGCAAATTACTGCTGTGAATGGCTCCTTATTTACATTCCAAAATTGATTTGGTTAAAGCCTGTGCTAACTTCTCTGGAATTGGTTTCCCTGCAGCAGAACAGTGGTGTGTTGCTTTGGGATGTCGTAGAAAACTGTTGCTGAACTTCATTTCAAAAGAAGAGTTGTTTAATTCTTCTCTGAGGTTAGTTAAGGTAAAGTTGGAATATTAAACAAATTCTGCTTCAGTTTGGCTGGCCTAAGTGAACCAAAGCATGGTGATAGCTGGTTCTTGTAGCATAGTTCCTTTGAGGAGGGAATTTGGAGTGTTGCAAAGCTCAGGAGTGGTCCTCACATGTTTATTTCACTGTGGATGCTTGTCTTTTTAATTTGGGGGGATAAAATTAATTGGTATGCTGAAAGTTTTCGCTAACACAGTTGAGAACACGCTGTCTGTATTTACTTTTTCTAAGAACTTAAGAAGATTATAATTCTCTTCAGTGGCTATGCATCAAGGAAAACAACTTGGAAAAGAACACATTCTGCATCTTGCCTATTTTATATCTAGCTTTGTATTTCAGGGGGCTTTGTCTTGGTCATCTTGCCTAGTGATGACAACTCCATTATTGTGTAAGGGACCAAAAGACAATTTTGTGGTGTTTGTTTTTTTTTGTTTATTTGAGTTCCTTAAGAGGCGTATAGGCAAACTTTCCACTTCAGTGCACTTCCATAATATGGAACTTGGGTGTCTAATATGCTCCCTCTAGCTTAGAGTGCCATGAGCTTTTAGCAATTCTTGTCTATATTTAAGCTTTAGTTTAACATAAACTATATAATGTCAGAGGAAGGAGCTATGGGTTATGTGAGTTACTGTGACAAAAAGGAGGATAATAGTTCAGGGTTTGTGACCTGTGACTGTAGTCACTGACCTGCCTTACCAGTAGGAAATTCAATGTAGCTTATCGGTCAGAGGGAG
The DNA here is from genome assembly GCF_003031625.1 of Empidonax traillii. Taxonomy (NCBI): domain Eukaryota; kingdom Metazoa; phylum Chordata; class Aves; order Passeriformes; family Tyrannidae; genus Empidonax; species Empidonax traillii. The sequence goes on from NW_020955871.1 coordinate 324,822, forward strand.
AGCAGCTGGCCTAGCATACAGCCTGGCTGTTGCTTTGTACTGCTTCTGCATGCTCTCACCCAAACAACTTTGAACCTTTACAACTTCTGTATCTGTAATAATCCTCCCAGGAACAACAGTGGGCTGGAGAAGTGTTGCAATGTTAGGAGGTTTTAGAATTCAGCGTTATTCTTGTCTGGTCTTGCTCTAAAACCTGGTAAACTTAAGTAATAGATCTTAGCCAGACTGACTCAGTTAAGGTTGCTTATGCCTTTTATATTGACTAAAAAAGCAGTTCTTTCTAGTATTTAGCTTGTTTAAGTGTTTGACAGTTAATTGTCTAAGTATCTGTGTACTGCCATACAGCTCTGTCTCTTCTAAGGCATGTGTTGTCCTCCCTTCCTTCCTTCCTTCCCTCCCCTCCCCCAAATCTATTATAATCCCTAATTCCCTCGGACATGAACACGTCCCAGGAAGAATGACAAAATACGGTCTCAGATAGCAAATGTCCAATACTGTCACTAGAAGATATCATAAAGTAAAAAATCCTCTCAAGCTAGTTGAACAACAGTATTTACTCTTGACATGGCTTCAGTTTTGAGAGATTTTTGTATTTATCCCTGGTTCTTCCTAGTGATCGATGTTTGCATGCAAAAATAGAGGAACAAATATTAAAAACAAACCCAAACCAAACTTCTAAAGTTGAGTTTGAGGTTCTCTGAGATGTCTAAATATTGTGTCTGATACAATAGCCTAGTGCCCAGAAGCTTTTGCTGTAAGCTTTGGGGTTTTCATGGTTTGTTCTTCACATGGGTATTCTGTGGGTATTCTTGCCTTGTCACCAGCTCTAATGAGAATTGTTTCTTGCATTTAGTGACAATAGTCAAAGCTGAGCTGTGTGGAGTTCGCACGGACCTTGGCACAGGAGGACCTTTCTTTTTCAGTTCCAGCCACTGCTTTGGCAACTGGTCCATAGAGGTGTAAGAACTTCATGTTTCAAGAGCTGGGGCTGGGTTAGCCTGAAATAGCTGACTTTTCATCAGAGTCTGTAGCAATAAGCTTGGGACTACTGACATGCCACTTGAGTGGTGCAGCTGGTCACTTTGGAGGTAGCGTGGTGACCTATTTTCTTTTTTTGTCTTCTTTTTTAGAAAATGGGTGAAGAGTGCTGGGTTGGACCTTTTTTTCCCCTTTTTAAAATATTTTTTTGATTGAAGTTACATGAGATAGTGATGATAAAACCAGCTTTGTGTGTTTTGTCAGCTAACTATTGAAAGAGTACTTGAAAGTTAAGTAAGTGATACTTTTGGGAGTATTTGTAATTTTCAGGTTGTATGTTAAAGCAGTTTGTCAGTGGCAGTTGTCAACATTATTTTTTTTTTAGGTAGCAATTCTTTTTAATGTGGGTTTCCTTCCCCCCACTCTTATCTTCAGTGCGTTTCCAGAGAGTAATAGTATAATTTTGCTAAACCAGCTAAACCAGACTCTTTCTTGTTTGGGTGAGATATTTCCTGTTCACCTGATCATCCTAAAATCTCATCATTGCCTTTTTTCATATATGAAAGATGCATGTTTTTTAGCATGCATTAACCAGATTTGCATTAAGTACTCCAGAGAATGTTACAGTGGGATTTTATAAAGGTCTTTTAATACTGTGGTAGATATGTTCTTGCTGGTAAACCTTAGGATCCTCCTTTCTTTCCTTAGTTCTCTCAAGGTTTCTCTGCTTTGTCTTCATAAACTGCAACTTTTAACAAAAAAAATTACTGCTCAAGTCTGTTGCATTAAGTGGGAAGAGACACTATAGGTTAAATGCAGCATTTGGAAGAAGTATCATTGTTTCTAACAGTCCTTGGGCCTACTGTAGTTCAGGTCACAGTAAGTGATGTTAATCATACTTGTGCAGAAAATATTTAAGGAGCTCAAAGATACCCCAGTAGTGTGTGGATAAGCAAGGGAGAAGAGAAGAAAGAAAACCTGGGTTTGCTAAAAAGATCCCTGTGAGATTATGGCCGAGACTTGTCTTGCAGTATGCAACTCATTTGTTTAACCTTTCACAGAAGACTTAATGTTGTTGATCTTTCACTGCTTGTTTTTTGTAGTAGTTTCAAAGGCAACAATTGTGTAAGTTTTGCCAGCTCTATGCAGTTAAGTTTGTTTGTTTGGAGTAACTGAATATAATGTTGGATATATTTATAAAATAAGAACTGGGTAGAGTGGTGAAAACTAGAAATACAGATAATTTTGTTGTGCTTGATCCAGACGATAAGGCTCTAGCAATTCAGTGTGGGAGACTGTTAAAAGAGAATAAAAGAAGTGTAATGAATTTAAAAGAAGGAATATCTATACCATAAGCCTTGAGGATGTTATGATAAAACAAGGTCTCAGGTATTCACATTTGAAGCTGATATTGCAAAGACTGACTTTGTTGTCCAGTTCTGCAAAATGAAGAAGCATCTTCTCTAGTAAATGTCATGTCCTTAGTCCTTAGGGGGACTTGGAGTTAACAGTAGACCTGGACAAAGGCTGATTCTCTGCAGAGGCTTTAGCATGGAAGATAGGTTGTGGTGTTCCTAGTCATTTTTATCTGTCTTGCATGAGAATAATCTTTGTCAACACCACTTCTGTTCTTGTGCTAAATCAGAAAGAACTGTTAGGGTTGTGCCTGTGGCAGCTGAACATTTTGACATTGACAGAATTTTCATGATCTTAAATTGAATGAATCTAATCTACCACTAATGCTGATTGTGTTAATAAAAAGATTGCTGTAGGCAAAATTGCTAAGATTTCTACCTCTGTAGATATCATCCAAAAAATTATGTCCAAAAAGCTGAATAGTCACTGCCTTGTGCACTGTGACTGGCCAGTTTATTCCCTGGGAGATCGTGATGAGTAGTTACTGGTCCTGTGATGGCAGTGACTCAGGGAGCTTCTGAGGATACCCCACATCAGCTTATAAAGAGAAGGGAGTTGGGAATGAGTGCAGTTATTCCTGGGAGGAGTAGCAGTTCGTAGCAGTAGCAGCTCCCTGGCACCTTTGCTTGGATATGGCAAGCCTGTTTCTTGACACAGACATTACGAAGATCCTTCCCCATTCCCTCAGTTCCTTCAGTTTAGACCTCACCTCTGCCTCCCCATTTGAAACTACTTGGTGGTAGATATTGCATATAAAATTGAGGGATCAGAGATATTTCTTCAGATGGAGCTGATACATGGGTGTGTGTATGCTTATATATATTTACATGTCCCAACTGCAGAACTGATAGGTGAATAGCTCTAGAATAGCTGGTGAGAAGTGGTAGATAGCAAGCATGGGAAGAGAAAGTTAGGTAAATAAAAGCACAGAATAAATAGAACAAGCTTTTGGGGCAGGAATCTGAGAGTTTTTACCTACACATTTCTTCAACACTTTTGTGTAGTTTGGAGCCTTTGCTATATTAGGGAAAAATTAACCTTATTTAAAAGCATTTAAGAACACTTATCTTTCTGTATGGCGTGATCAGGCTTTGATATTGTAGTCTGTTATTCAAAATCTGTAAACAAACTATCAGTTAGGCACAGTTTATACTTGTATTTTTGTGGAAGTGAGGTAAATTACATGCAACTGATTCAATCCAATTTGAAGCTCAACCTTCTGTCTCCTGGGGGGATATCTAAAGATGGTACTGCATAGTGAGTTCCATGTTATGCTGTACTGCAAGTGTTATTCTCTTGTCTTGACTTTTAAAATTAAGAATGAATAGTTGTTTTCAACTATTTCCTAGTTTCCATATTTTTTAAGTAGCTTTTATTGCATGCTCCCTTCACACCATATCTAGTATATAAACCTTTTAAATATAACTATATAGTTTAAAGGCATAAGATCTGTGTGATTCCATTTAAGTGATGCAGGTGTTCCAAGTTTAAGAATTGGCATATGTTAGGGACACAAGTAACTTTGAATCTTCCATAGCAGATGGCTGTTTGAAAACTACTATGCAATTGTTATGGGAAGAGTAGAATGCACAGGAGAGAGAAAACACTAGGGCTTTCATAATGTTTTGTGTCTAGAAACAATAATATTTCAACTACTTTTCTGTTTATCTTATTGTTATGCTGGGGAATGCACTGACCTAATCTGAACTTCTGTTAAAGTAAAACAACAAATTGATATCTCAGCCTGTGTAAATACAGATGCTATGGACTCTTCAGGTTAAATACTGTCTAAGAAAAAAGAATGGGTCGAGATGGTCTGCAAGTATGACAAAGTCCGTCCCCATTCTGATTGTTGCATTTAAAAAGCAATTAGCATTACTGTGATTTATTTAGTGTTTGTATTCTGTTTCCAGGGGCCAGAGATTATTGCACTAGATTGGGATATATCAGTTTAAATATGTTTTTCTGAAACTACTTGAGTAGGTAAGAAATCAGTATAACTGATGTTATGCTTGCTATATTATACATTATCAGTGTTATACTTTGTTGTTGTCTGGTCAGCATGTGTGAAGAACCTACTAGTGTTTTATATATAGGACCTGAGTTTAACCTCTGTTGAAGATGCTTTGAGGGGAGGAAGTGGGGAAAACAGCTTCCTGCTTTGTTCAAGGGAGTAAAGTGGTGTGGGGGTTGGGGGAGAAGGGAGATAGTATTTATTTTTTTAATCCATATGGACTGTGATACTGAATGTGCATAAAGTTTGTGATGGTTCCTCGTAATGTTATATAATAGCTAAGAAGAATTTTGCCACAATTTTCTTTTTCTAGAATGGACACAGTAACAGAAATGTCAGTGTTTTATAGTTTTTGGCACTCTTTAAGAAAGAGAATGTATTTTGGGCTTTAACAGTCTGTTGGGGAGGAAAAGTTGTACAAGAGCTGTTGATTATTTTTGATTCAGTAGTTTCAAGTGCTTGAACCCTGCTAGATGCTGATCTCCGAAAGCTGATGGAATAAAAAGGTATGTTTGGTTTTGGTTTGAGATGCTTTCAAAAATAGGAAATTGCCAAAAGCAGTTTGAAGGTATGATATAAAGTCCTGTTCTTGGATTTAATTTATTTAGTTTCAAGCTTATAGGTTGATTTTTAGTTTAGCTGTGCTCACAATTTATTTTGTAAAGGGGAAGAGAATGACTTTAGTTTCTAAAGCCATTTGACATTTTTTTGCGTTTTCAGTTTTTGCTATAGTGGTGGTGGTGCAGAGATCAGAGTTTGAGGCTTCTTGCCTACCCTGCTCTCTCACGGAAGTTCTCATGGAAGGCACAGGTGATGATAAATGTCTGGGGGACATAAGATTAGGCAAGCTGAAGTCTTATTTTCATTTTTTCCCTTGGAAATACTTGAGTGTCTACACAAATTTTTAAATACTACACAGACTTAGTTTTAGCTGTTTTCTGGTAGAAGCAACATCCCTTTAAGGTAGCTTGAACATCTGGACTGTTTGTAACCTCTGATGCTAACAGGAGAGAGCTGTAATTTTGGTTCTCTGCAGATCACTTGCAGATTGGACACTCCTGTTAGGCAGTTTCTTGAAAAGCAGCACAGAAATACTTTCTCTCAGATTTGTAGTCCCAATTTATAGTTGGTGCAATACAAAATAACTAAGGTCACTTTTTGGGGGGCCCAAAATAATTGGTTCTGTAGTACAGCTGAGGAAACATTCCTCTAAATCAAGTCAGAAAATAGGGAAGGTAAAGGAATGGTCAGAAGACATTAGCATTGAGGGAAAAGGTGCAATTGCATCACTGGTTTCTGAAGGTGGTGGGTTCCTTGTCCTGTGGCACTAGTAAAGGCACTTTTTCTTAAGAGACTAATCTGAGAAACTGAAAAGGTCTTAGGCCTAGATAGAGATACCCACTCTGCTCTGGTAAAAACACAGTTTGAATTTTGAGAGTATTTCTAGCACTCTGAAACGAGATTCTAAAGAACAGGCAGGTTTTGTGGCTGTGGTCTGATGTGCATGGTTTGGGATTCGCTTACTGTTCTTAGTCCCTCTTCATTCGAACTAAGGAGAAAAGAATTCAAATAACCCATTTTTAAGTTTAAGTTATCTTGGTCAAATTACTATATGTTTGGTGCCAAGCCCTCCCTGATCTGAAGTTTATCTTGCAAGTTGTTCTCCCCTACAAATGGGAGTATTTTCAATTGAACTTTGTCAGTTTGTAAAGGGAGAGCTATTTGTAATTCTTGGGAGGAGAAAATGTTGAACCAGTGAAACAAATGTAGTTCTCATGTGCAGGTGGTTGGCCGTATTCCAAGGTTTTGGTATGACAGAGATATGCAGTTGTTTTTTCTTTTCCCATGAATCCCCTTAGGTGATCCTGTGTGCCTTGTGAGTGTTAAACTCATTTCCATATCGGTTATGTAAAAACCGAACCCGCATCAATTTAATGCTCATGATCTATGCATCTGCAATATTTGTGTTTAATGAAGTTCTTCCTGCACAAGCCCTGCAAAGACTTGCTTTTTGCATTAGTGATCCTTGTGTCTCTCCTGTTTACGTTTTTTGTGGTTCCCTGTATTTAATTGATGAGCAGCCACCCGGCCTCACTAGTTGTGTGGACTGTGGAGTGGAAAAAGGCTGTATTTCAGCAACGAGATGGTTGGTGAAATTGGGAGAATGATGCATGACTACTGTGTTCTTGACAGCATTTAGTAACACTTAGTTCATCATGTACAATTTTTAATTTCTGGTGTTGATTATTGTTATATCATCATTATTATACCTGATATCATTACTGAAGCAGAAGAACCGAATTGTTACTAAAAATCTTCTGTTGGGACACGGTGTACCAAGCTTCAGTAAGGAAAGGAGGCAGATTTGGGTATCAGCAACCTGGAGAGCTTCATTCCCCATTTTTTTCTTATGAAATCCAGTTCTGTGGGTAGGTAGCATGGAAACACCACTTCTAGCAGTTGGCTAAGACTAGTAGTATTTTTCTTTTTTTTGAATATCATCTTATTAAGTCTTTTGGGTCAGTAATTATGAAAAAGGCTCTAATTTTGTGTGTTGTACATATCCTAAATGCAGGTGCTGACACTTTGATTTCCTGCAACGTTAGTTTTAATCCCCATCCCTGAAGTTTTTGGAAGTGATCTGCTGTATCACCTCTCCCACGCTTACCAATGGCATAAAATGTGCTGACCTGGAGCATCTGATTGCTGCTCAAAAAGTAAAGTTCAGTCTTGCATAGTAGCCAACATTATAGCAGCTACTCTGTGAATGTAATACATCAACTTGAAAATAATTGAGATAAAAATGCTCTTTGAAACACTCCACAAAAAGGTTATGTAGGAAAAGATACGTATGCTGTTACTTGATTAAGTTTGAGGTTGGTTGGAATGTTAGTTGCGTTTTCCAAATCAGGATGTTAAGAGTTCTGATTTTTTTGTTTTTAGATATGAAAACTTAGTGGTAGCAACAGTGTTTTTTTGAACCTTATGATAGCAGACTTCTTTTACTTTGAACTTTGTGGGTTTTTTTTCATGTTCTGCTTCTTAACTTTTCATAAGTCTTTCATAGGGGGGAACCCCAAACATCAAACCTCCACCTGTGTGATACCTTTGACTTCAAACCTGATAAAGTATAGTTACATTTTAACTTCTTGTCAGCTGCAGTTAGGAAATGAAGCCCAGTGAACCAGTTAAACACTATAATTTACTGTAAGCTTCACTTGCTTCCGTTGGAGACTTTTGACCTTATTGCTACCTTTACTGATACCTTACTTTTCCAATAGTCAGAGTTAATCTGGTCAGATTTATTCAGTAGGATACCTCAGGTTGTATTCAAATACAACTCCAGTTGTACTTGAAGTTCCGGGCAGCAGCTGCATTTTAAAGTTCATTATTGCTCAGT